>NC_084591.1:3210930-3510930 GCF_033807715.1 Cololabis saira
GTTTTATTTTAAATGTCAAACATTTTAAGATTTAGTAAATGAGGAACCATTATTCAAACATGTATATAAATATTTTTAAAAATGCTGTCAAATATATATATTTTTTTAATAATAATAAAGATCCTTTGAATCTATATTTAAAATAAATTAATTAAAAAAATAAATAAAATGTGTGAAATTGACGTTCATTAAACAAGCATGAAGTCAATCAAATGGACATAAAGCGGTTGCCGTGGTTACCTTGAGCAGCCCCAGGAACTCTGCAGAGATGACCTGAGGGATGGAGGGCAGCTTCCCTCTCCGGATCTCGTGCCACTTCTCCCCGTTGCTAGGCAACGGCTCGGCCCCCGAGGCCCCCACCACCGTCAGCGCCAGCGCAAAGATGTCGGCCTTGGTCAGGCAGCTGTAGTTCTGGGGGGCAGAGGAGACGGGGGGTTAGAGGCTAGGGGGGGGGTTAGGGACCGGGCAGGGGGTTCAAACTAACGGGTTAGAGGCTAGGGGTCCAGGTTAGAGACCAGCCGGTAGGGATGGGCGGTATGGACTAAAAAAATGATCACGATCATTTCTGGCATTTATCCCGATAACGATAAAAATAACGATAAAAAAAATACCAATTCAACTCCATCTTTGTAACTATAAATCTATCTCTCTCTCAGATCCGCCATGTTTGTTACACAAAAACGTATCAACGGGAATTTATCCTTCTATCTTTCTTTCTTTCTTTCTTTTTCCCTTCCTTCCTTTTTCCCTTCCTTCCTTCCTTCCTTCTTTTTTCCCTTCCTTCCTTCCTTCCTTCTTTTTTCCCTTCCTTCCTTCCTTCCTTCTTTTTTCCCTTCCTTCCTTCCTTCCTTCTTTTTTCCCTTCCTTCCTTCCTTCCTTCTTTTTTCCCTTCCTTCCTTCCTTCCTTCTTTTTTCCCTTCCTTCCTTCCTTCCTTCTTTTTTCCCTTCCTTCCTTCCTTCCTTCTTTTTTCCCTTCCTTCCTTCCTTCCTTCTTTTTTCCCTTCCTTCCTTCCTTCCTTCTTTTTTCCCTTCCTTCCTTCCTTCCTTCTTTTTTCCCTTCCTTCCTTCCTTCTTTTTTCCCTTCCTTCCTTCCTTCTTTTTTCCCTTCCTTCCTTCCTTCTTTTTTCCCTTCCTTCCTTCTTTTTTCCCTTCCTTCCTTCCTTCCTTCCTTCTTTTTTCCCTCCCTCCCTCCCTCCCTCCCTCCCTCCCTTCCTTCCTTCCTTCCTTCCTTCCTTCCTTCCTTCCTTCCTTCCTTCCTTCCTTCCTTCCTTCCTTCCTTCCTTCCTTCCTTCCTTCCTTCCTTCCTTCCTTCCTTCCTTCCTTCCTTCCTTCCTTCCTTCCTTCCTTCCTTCCTTCCTTCCTTCCTTCCTTCCTTCCTTCCTTCCTTCCTTCCTTCCTTCCTTCCTTCCTTCCTTCCTACAAAAACATCATAAACGTGAATTTATCATTTTTACCGTGAGATACAAATTCTTATCGTGAGGGATTTTTTTGACGGTTTATCGTGAACGGTAAAATATCGTCCATTCCTACCGGGCTGGGGGTTCAAACTAACGGGGTTAGAGGCCCGGCTACAGGCCCGGACCAGCGGCTCTGAAGACCCACCTCCTGCAGGACCTCGTTAGCCAGGTATCTGCTGTCGCCCTCCTCCACCTGGGGGTTGTTCACCGTCGTCACGTGACCCAGATCACCTGCAGGACCAACATCACACATTATTTTACTGGCTTTTAGTTTCAGTCTAGTCTTGTTCTAGTCACGTTCATTCTCCTTTTAGTCGTGGCAAGTGTCAGTCGACTAAAAGTCTGAGCATTTTAGTCTTATTTTAGTCAGAATTGTCCATTTTAGTCTAGTTTTAGTCAAAGATTGTATTGATCCAAACCCATTTTACAATTCAAACAAGGTTATCTTATTATTATATTATTGTTACCTTATAGACTGGAGAATACATTCATTCCAGATACAGAAGACTTTCATTTGAGTTTACAACATATTTATTTTTCCACATTTCTCCCCATCTCTTTCTAAAAGATGGCTGTTGCTTGTCTTGCTGTTGCTGCTGTCGTTTCTAGGTCTCTGTTACGCTCAGCGAAGATAGCAGCGTTCTCTCTCTGCCTTAGCGGCAGCCGACTTTGAAAACTCAATACACTGCTCGATGTGAGAAACTTTCACATGTCTTATCAGCTTCGTTGTGTAGAAATTATTTTGTAACATTCCTCCTCGGGGTTTCTGCTTTGTAAACACCTTTGTTGTCCTTTTCAGACATCGTAGAACTCCCGTACCGGTCACGCCCCCTTAGGAGACCTCGGTCTGAGGTTTGGGAACGCAGCGCTGGCGGCGGTTTGTTGCTGTAAACGTCATCTGATCGGCTGATGTGAACTATTATTTTCTAGTGATGCACCGAAATGAAAATTTGTGGCCGAAACCGAAAATAATAATAAACACTTGGCCGAATACCGAACAATACCGAACATGGTTCTTCAGCAGTTTTTCATTTATTTTGCCAATTTTTTCACCATTTCATAAATCAAATACATTTGATTTAGGCTTTTAAAAGAAAAAAATCTTTTACAAAATTACAAGGTAGAAAATATTTATTGAACATAAAAAACTGAACATGTTTTAATTTCCCAGCATTATGTTGTTTTGGTTCCATCTCCTGGTGAATGTTAGTTAAATTCTTACGTGGTTACTTTTTGGTTGGCCACCGATTTATGTGGTGCGCAACAGTTACGGAGCGGCCAGTTTATTTCCTTATATTACAACGCCGTTATTAATTGTTCGTTTTTTTCCCACTTATTCCACCGAACACCGAAAGTGTTTTTTTGGCCATTTTCGGCCGAACAATTTCGGTTACCGAACAATCGGTGCATCACTAATTATTTTCCGATCAAAACCGATAGGGGCAGTATCGGGCCGAAACCGATCGGTGCATCTCTACACATGACCAGCATTTTCGTTGACGAAAGCAACTTTTCCTCCACCCTAGGCCTGTGTTGAAAAAAATCGATTTCCCAATTCTAAATCGATTCTAATATTAATTCCTAAAAATTCATATGTCTTAAGACCGATTTTTTTCTTTTTTTTTTCTTTTATTTATTTATGTTTTTTTTATTCATCATTACATTACAACTTCTGGTTATTTTTTTGTTTATCCCCAAAAAAGGAATGTTTTGTTGGACACGAGAATAACTGGTGCCATGTTTTTGCCTTTAAATATGTTTAAAGGTATGAAAACATTAAAGTGTTAGGTTATAATTGCATAAATTGTCTATATTTCATTACTTTATATACTGTCTTGGGGTTACATTTGCAAAAAATGCTAAAAACCAAATGCTCAAAAATTTAAAACCAAAATAGACCGAAAATGGAACAAATAAAAACGGAATGTGAGAAAAAATAAAAGCGATTTCATCCGTCTCTGTTTCCTCCCTGGATCTGTTTGGTAATTCTGACCCACGATGTTTCTGTTTCAGTTCTATCAGCATTCTGGGAGCTGATTGGTCCTTACAGCATCATTAGCTGCAATACTTGCTGTTTAATCTCAATATAATACTAGTATTAATATGTTGCAGAACTACAGTCATATAATTCATGCAACAGCTCAAAAAACTGTTTTAATAACACTAACCCAAATCAATAACGGAATCGAATCGTGATAATCGATTCTGAATCTTAAGAATCGAATCGATTCTTGACATTTGAATGGATCCCCAGCCCTACTCCACCCGACCTCTATTTAACCTTCACCCAACGAGGAAAGCAACTCTGATTGACAGGTTTTAACAGGAAGGAGGACGGTTTCCGGCGGCTCACCGATCTTGTAGACGACGCTGGTCGTGAGTCCGTCGTCGTCGTCGCACTCGTCCAGACTCGCCACCGACTTACGGGACATGAAGATGTTGCCTGAGGAGAAGAGACGAGGACTTTAGTATCAGACCGGGAACCGTGGGCCACCCCGAAGGTGCTCGGGTCCAGCCCGGGTCCGGCCCGGGTCACTCATGAACACGCCACAAGGGGAAAACAACTTTTAAAAGAGAAAAGGAAACTGAAATGTACAAGTTTCAGTGTAACCTGTAAAGGTCTAAACATTTGGAATGAGATTGAGATGCTAGAAAAGAGTCTGGATCGCTCTCAGTTTTCAAAAAGAGACTAAAACAAAAATTGTTATTAAATTATGTCTCTTCTTATTACATTATGTAATTAGTTACACCTGTACTGCAAAACTGGAATGACTCAAGCTCTCAGATCGATCGATCTTTCTTTCTTTCTTTCTTTCTTTCTTTCTTTCTTTCTTTCTTTCTTTCTTTCTTTCTTTCTTTCTTTCTTTCTCAAATGATGTCTAAATCTAAAACTATCTGTCAATGTTTATGTACGAATACCTGATGTTTTATTTTTACAAGAATATCTTTGTATCTAGGAACTCTTAGGAGGTTTCAGGGTTTTATTTAGGCCTGTGTTGAAAAAAAATCGATTTTCCGATTCTAAATCGATTCTCATATTAATTCCTAAAAATCAATTCTTATGTCTAAAGATATATTTTTTATTTCCTCGCCAGGTGAACTTTAATCCCAGTAGTCGGACACACAGTTTGTCATGACACTTCTGAAAAATGCCAGGTGATTCATGGCAATACTGTATGTGTGCGTGGTGACAGAATAAATGAGATAAGCTAAAATGATTTGTTTACTGCATGAACTGTTGCAATTTCTTTCTTTTTTGCACTTTAAATGGTTATTGAAAGGCCTGTTTGAGTTATTTATTTCTTATTTCACAATAATTATTGTGAAATTATTATTTCACTAGTTATTTTACAGTCATATAATTCAGGCAACAGCCTGAATATTTTAATTAACACTAAGCCAAATCAATATCGAATCGAATCATGATAATTGATTCTGAATATTAAGAATCGGAATCGAATCTTGACATTTGAATCGAAACCCAGCCCTAGTTTTATTGTCTGTGTTTTTTTTTCTTTTTTTTAGGTTATAAGGTAATAGGGCTGGGCGATATATCGAGATTTTAATATATATAGATATATTTTCAAACACGATATGGTACGAGACAATATCGTTTATATCGATTTAGAAAAAAAAAAAGAAATTTTTTTTTTTACATTTTTTTTTTTAATGATTTTGATATAGCTTATTTTGTGACAAATTGACTTGAATGTTTTATTTGAGATTTGCACAAATGTTTTGTTATTTGCACAACTGTCAACCTCAGTGGAAAAGTCTGCCTGTTACACATTGTATTAATTGCACAGTGTATTTGAATTTAATTGTTATGCAGGAAAGGGATATTTGTTTTATTTTATTCAAGAAGCATGTTTATTCTATATATGCAGGCAGTTTATTTTTATTTCATTTGTTTTATACATGTTGATATTGTGCAGACCTCTGTTAATCAAGGAACCTGTGTGACATTTGGCACGAGGCTTTGTATTAAAACTGACTGTTTTTTTAAGGGTTTGATCAGAAAAAAATGAAGCTAACAGAGATGCTATGCTATAATGCTTTGGGGGAAACCCCAATTAAGGCACAGAAAAAATATCGAGATATATATCGAGTATCAACATTCAGCTAGAAAATATCGAGATATGACTTTTGGTCCATATCGCCCAGCCCTATAAGGTAATTCTATGTATCTGTGTAATTTATAGTTTTGCTGTGTGAATTGGCCCCTATTCATAAGCTACAGTTAGCAATCAATAGAGGTTTGTAAACTGGGACTCCCCAGAGCTATCTGTATTAGTGTTTTTAACTTATTTGTGTATAAAGTGTGAACACTCACTGGGCTTGATGTCCATGTGCACCAGCGCGGTGGAGTGGATGTAGCGCAGGCCCTGCGCCACCTGCAGCAGCAGGTCCTTGAGCTCCAGCTCCGACAGGAAGTTGAGGTGCCGGTAGTTCTCGGCCACCGTGTCCGACAGCGTGCCGCCGTTGCAGTACTCGTTCTGGATCAGCATGTGGTCGTCCTCGGCCCAGGCCGAGTAGTAGCGGACCACGTGGGGGTGCTGGCCCAGCACGGCGTGGGCGTACACCTCCCGCAGCGCGTTCTGCCTAAAGACGACACGGGCGGACTCTTAGTTCGTCACAGTTCCCCCGTTAAAGGACCACAACGCACCTGGATTCAGCTCTTGGGCGGCCCCACTTACTCGTCGACCGACCCGGCCAGCGGCTTCTTGGACCTCTTGATGGCGTAGATGCAGCCGTCCAGTCTCTTCACGCACTTGAAGACGGCGCCGAACTCCCCGCAGCCGATCTTCTCCAGCTCCAGGAACTCGGAGGCGTAGCGGGACATCATGTTGCTCTCCATCATGGTGATCCGCTGGGGGGCAAGGTTTATTTATTCATTTATTTATTTTTTTACAGGCTTTTTGTCTTGGCTCAAAGTTTTTTTTTTTTTTTTTTTTAAATATCTTTTTATTTCACAATAATTTTCACAATTCACATTTTCACATTTATGACTTCTATTCTACCCACATTCCTACCCTCCCCATAATTACCCTAGGGAAAAAAAAAATACATTAAGGGAGAACAAAATTAAATAAATATTTAAAAAAATAAATAAAAAAAATATATAATGGGAGCAACAGCGATATCAAACTATACTTTCTTTTAGGCTCATATCTTTCTTTCTTTCTCCCTTTCAAAAAATCTGCTTTACACAAAAACATCAACAGGAATTTATCATTTTTACCGTGAGATGATAAATTCTTACTGTGGGGAATTTTTTTGACGGTTTATCGTGAACGGTAAAATATCACCCATTCCTAGTATATATATATATATATATATATATATATATATATATATATATATATATATACATACATACATACATACATACATATATACATATACGGTAAATAATAAATATATATATAATAAAAATTCTCCAGTATTGAAAATAATGGAAATCAAAATTCTTGAAAAATATGACCACGTATTATTTTTCCAAAGTAAATTTTTCCAATGGTAAAAAAACTGAAATTTGATCAAAAAAAAAAAAAACTTTTATTTATAAACATTTATTTATTTATGACGGATCCCCATTAGTCCTCACTGCAGGGAAGACTATTCTTCCTGGGGTCCAACAGTGGCCACGGTTACATGATGTTTTTTAATTCGGAATTAATTATTCCAAATTAAATAATTCAGAATTAAACTATTTTCCTTCGAGTTTACATGGAAATAGTAATTCCGAAGTTACATCTACCGGAAGAAAAACAAACTTAGCCGCTACAACTTTGAAAAGCTCACAATTTTGATGTTTCCTGTTTCCATCTGTTCTTTTAATTATTTCCAGATCCTCCAAGCTATTTATTAAATAAATGTTCTCTGCTCTTGACCAGCGTTTACTGCTGCTGCATCTTGAAACTTTGTTTGGAAAACCAGCCCAGTGGAATATAAGATCATGGAGACAGACGGGGGAGGGAACGAGCAGAAAGAAAGACCGGAATTAATTCAAAGAGGAATGAGTGTTTACATGATCTGGAATTATTCTATTTGGATTTAAAATCGGAATAAACCAGCCACTTACTTCAGAATTAAGTTTAATTCGGAATGGCCATTTTCATTCGGAATTAGGTGTTTCCCATGTAAACGCACCCATTGCACACATAAAACAATAAAATACAATCTTTACAAGTAAAACACAACTAAATCTAAACTAAAATGATCTGAGATCTAATGGATTTCAACCCATAAATTGTTGAAACCAGCCAGAACCAAACAACAAAAAATATTCCATTTTACACTCAGAATAAAACAAGAATTTCAGAATAAACCAACTAACTAAAACCGACTTCCTTGCTAAGTTCTGCTTTTCTTAGGATAATAAAGACCTGGTCCCGGACCGGCAGAAACCAGATCAACTTCAAAGCTTTCAGATAAAAACTGGCCGATCCAGCCGACAGTTTCTGGGTCGTTTACATCAGAATCAGCTTCATCACTTCCTGGTGGGCGGGGCAGGGGGCGTGGCCGAGGGGGCGTGGCCTGTCACCACCTTAGAGACGTTAACCTGTTCACCTCCGGGGATTTTGGAGGTGAATTTCACCTGAACAGGCCTATCCAAGTTAAATCAACAATATCTCCACAATTATAAGGACAATATGCATAATCCTGGTCTCGATGGATAGCTAAGACCTCCCAGCATGCATTTCCAGTGTCAGAAAAATTGTGAATGTTCAAATGCCTGAGCAAATTGTGATAAACCAAAGAGAAAAAGTGAAGTTTTTATCCTTGTCTAATTTTATATAAGTTTGCAGTAGGAATGGGCGATATTTTACCGTTCACGATAAACCGCCAAAAAAATAATTTGTCATCTCGCGGTAAAAACGATAAATTCCCGTTGATGTTTTTGTGTAAAGCTGATTTTTGGAAGGAAGGAAGGAAGAAAACAAGGAAAGAAGGAAGGAAGGGAGAAAAGAAGAAGAAGGAAGGAAATGAGCCAGAGAGAGCAGGAGGAAAGAAGGAAGGAAATGAGCCAGAAAGAAAGAAAGAAAGAAAGAAAGAAAGAAAGAAAGAAAGAAAGAAAGAAAGAAAGAAAGAAAGAAAGAAAGAAAGAAAGAAAGAAAGAAAGAAAGAAAGAAAGAATAAATTCCCATTGATGACGTTTTTGTGTAACAAACATGGTGGATCTGAGAGTGAGATAGATTTATAGTTACAAAGGTGGAGTTGAATTTGTATTTTTTTATTGTAATTTTTATCGTTATAAATGCCAGAAATTATCGTGATACATTTTTTAATCCATACCGCCCATCCCTAATATATACACATATATATAGATATAAATAGACTGTTGATATGAGGATAGTCACCTTGGGCGGCGGGAGGACCTCGTCCACGCCTTCTCCGTCACTCGCCTCCATGTCTTCTCCGCAGGAGCTGCAACACACACACACACACACACACGGCTGCCGTTAGAGGTCTGGCCAGCAGGGGGCGCCAGCGAGGGCTCCACAAGCACATGGTTCAGCAGCGACCATGAGGTCCTGGTTTCCAGCCAACTCCCCCCCCAGTCCCACCCAGTCCCACCACGCCTCCATCTGGCCTCAGCAACGACTTTAACGTATCTGCTGGCCGAGACAAAAGGCTCGGCCCCGTGTGAGATCAGTGACACGTGCAGGTGTTAAAGCGGCGCCGCAGCATCTGCTGGCGCCTCTGGGGTTCAGGTACGGGGGTGATAAAGATAAACAGAGCTACGTACTCGTCCCAGTGGGCGCGCTTCCTGTTGTTGCGCTGCTGCGTGGCCGACTGGATGAGCATGGCGTCGGGGGTGAAGGGGTTAATGTTGACCAGCGGGGCCTGCTGGCGGCGCCGCAGCGACTTTCCCGGAGACTCCACATTCTTGAAGAGGGCGACTCTCCGGCTGGACGTGAGCGAGTCCGAGGCCCGGGCTCTGGACAGCAGGCTCTGGGGGGGACAAACGGCTCCGTTAATCACAGACACAGAAGAAGAAGAAGCAGCACGTAGTGACCACAGTTATTATCTTCACGAAAACGAACGAAAGAACGAAAACTAAAATTGAAAAAACTATTTCGTTAACTGAACTAAATACAAAAACGATAACTAACTGAAACTATATTGCGTGTTTAGAAAACTAACGAAAACAAACTGAAATTATAGATATAATTTCCTCCGTTTTCGTCCCTGTCAATATAAGACTCTTGGTTTGATCAATTTATTCTGCTCTGGCCGTTTATTTCCAACTGGCAGGTACGGCACCTGAACGCCTCACGGTCCGTGACGTCAAAACTAAAACTAATAAAAACTAAACTAAAACTAATAAAAACTAAACTAAAACTAACAAAAACTAAACTAAAACTAATAAAAACTAAAACTAAAACTAATAAAAACTAAAACTAAAACTAATAAAAACTAAAACTAATAAAAACTAAAACTAAAACTAATAAAAACTAAACTAAAACTAATAAAAACTAAACTAAAACTAATAAAAACTAAACTAAAACTAATAAAAACTAAACTAAAACCAATAAAAACTAAACTAAAACCAATAAAAACTAAACTAAAACTAATAAAAACTAAACTAAAACTAATAAAAACTAAACTAAAACTAATAAAAACTAAACTAAAACTAATAAAAACTAAACTAAAACTAATAAAAACTAAACTAAAACTAATAAAAACTAAACTAAAACTAATAAAAACTAAACTAAAACTAATAAAAACTAAAACTAATAAAAACTAAATTAAAACTAATAAAAATGTAACTAAAACTAATAAAAACTAAACTAAAACTAAGCATTTTTGAAAATATAAAAACTAATAAAAACTAGCAAACCCACACTAAAAACTAATTAAAACTAACTGAATTGAAGGAGAAAAAGTCAAAACGAAATAAAACTAAACTAAAATGAAAAATTCAGAACTATTATAACCCTGGTAGTGACGTCACACTTTAGTTCATAACAACCTGGAATAAACCTGGTCGGCCTCCAGACGCACCGACACCCAGAACTGTGTGTGCTGGTTACGCAACGACTACAGCACCTTCCAGTTCTCCCGGTTATTCATTAAGTGGGTCACTGGGACGTAACGGACGCAGCAAAAACCACCTGGACGGAGTTTCAGGCCAATAAAACGTCTGAGCGGCCTCTCGTCTCGTCAATCAAAGTTAAAACCATCTGTTTTGCACCTTTAAAGGGCAGATTTAACTCTTTAAGGAGTTAAATTAAGTAAAGGTGGTGAAGTTGGCTTCAGGTTGGATGTTTGACAGAAACTCAGGTCAATCATTTCAAAACCTTCCAGGTAACACAATGAATCCAAACTAAAGACACAACTGCTCTTATTTAAGAGTTTTGTTTGTTTTATGCTGCTGTTTTCAAAACAAATAAAATATGATGTAATTGATTTTATTATTAGTGTATTTTTCTCTGAAGTTAAGCCAAAAATGTGGAGCAGGGGGCGACTCCCACATTGTTTTATTGCATTTTGGAGGCTGTTTCTTTCTGAAATTCAAACCTGCAGCAAACCCGACTCCCATAAATAGAGAAATAGAGGCTCTCAAATGCAAAACAAACACTCGTCTCAAGTGTCTCTTGTACTAATACAACTGAAGAATACTTCTTAGTCCTCATAATATTGATAAAATAATGGAAAATAAAACACAAAGAGGCGTGTCTGTCTAGAAGCACTTTAACTGGACTGAAATCTGGGTCATACTGGTCAGAATAAAATAAGATGCTTATTTTCTTCCACAGTTCAATTTGAAATCAGATGGTCAAAATGTCAAAAATGATTCCCTTTGTACACAGATTTTATACACATGCCAATTTTTTCTAGAGTAAATATGGTGCCTGCTTTCTATACACACCGTTGTGTCTTGGAATGGACAATTATTATTATTGACCTTACTGTTTCTTTTTTTTTTATTTATGGGTTTGTTATTATATACGTATATTTTGGAGTGAATAATTATGTTGTTGTTTTTCTCTTGTTTTATTTGCTTAATACTTAAGTATAATGTGTAAAGATGGTGTATGCAGCTGAAAAAAGGAAAAAGAAAGAAGAAAATGTATGTGGTGTATTGTTGTTGAAAACTAAATAAAAATTAAGTTCCAAAAAAAAAAAAAAAAAGTCAAAAATGTAATTAAAAGTTTGTCAGTTATAGTCAGCTAGTTTGCTTTATATTAGACCAAAATGTTTTATCTGGTTTTTTTACACAAAGCACTTTAACTGGACTGAAATCTGGGTCACACTGGTCAGAATAAAATAAGATGCTTATTTTCTTCAGTTCAGTTTTGAAATAAAGTGTCAAAGGGTCAAAATGTCCTCATGTATATCTATATATTAAACATCTAAAATGTCTTAGACAAAAACTTGTTTTATCTGTTTTTTTACTTGACTTGCATCACACTGATCAGAATAAAACCAGATGCTTATTTTCTTCAGTTCAGTTTGAAATCAAGTGTCAAAACTTTATTTTAAAAGTTTGTCACGGGATCATCAGCTAGTTTGCTTTATTTTAGACAAAAAGGGGTTTATCTGGTTGTTTGCACGAAGGACTTTAAATGGGTCACAATAGTCAGAATAAAACAAGATGCTCATTTGATTTCAAACTGTTCAATTCAGTTTGAAATCAAAGGGTAAAAACGTCAAAACTTAATTTTAAAAGTTTTTCACGTGATCATACGCTACTTTGATTTCTTTTAGACCAAAATGTGTTTTATCTGGTTGTTTACACGAAGCACTTTAACCCTTTTACCACTGTAATTATATTCAGGGATTTATTTTGATTTTATGGCTGTAGAATTGTCAAATGTGCAAAGAATCAGTGCTTCTGCCCATTCTTGTCCCAAAGTAACTTCAACTTTCAATATCTGGCAGTTATTCAATATTACTGTGTGTTCTGACTGTAATAACTGTAACGCTATGGTTTTGTTCCCTTTAGAATATATGTTTTCTCAACATTTGGAAAGGTAAGTTCCGTCCTGACACTCTGATTTAAACGTTTTACTATAAATGTATTTTGTTTGTAATAAGATATTAAATGGACTTACATACAGGTCACACTGGTCAGAATAAAATAAGATGCTTATTTTCTTCAGTTCAGTTAAAATGTGTATATATATATATATATATATATATATATATATATATATATATATAAAAATACATCTAAAATTTCTTTTAGATCAAAATTTGTTATTTGTTTTTTTTTTTTACACAAAACACATTAAAATGCACTCACACTACACTAGTCAGAATAAAACAAGATGCTTATCTTCTTCAGTTCGAAATCAAAGGGTCAAAATGTCATTTTAAAAGTTTCTCATATATATATATATATATATATATATATATATATAATACATTTAAAATGTCTTTCAGACAAAAACGTGTTTTATCTGGTTGTTTACATGAAGCACTTTCACTCACTTGGATATTTAAACCTGCCCTAACCGGAAAATGGAAACACACCCACTGATACCGAGGCTGAAACCAGCTTCATGTTTTTGGTGTCAATAAAGCCCAGAATAGTCCCAGAAACTGCCCTCGGGGGGATATTAATGTGTATTTAATATAACCGTACCTTGGGGGTGTGCGGCGTGTCGAACAGCCGCAGCTTCCTGAAGGTTTTGTGCGGGGGAGTGTCGGGGGGGTCCGGGGTCGGGGATCCCTCCGCCGGGGCGAAGCACCGCTGCGGCGAGCCCCGGCCGCGGCACATCCGCGGGGACCCGCCGTGCCCGGTTAGGTCCGGGGATCCGAAGCTGTCCTCCCCGTCCTCCTCCTCGTCCTCGCCCCAGAGCTCCACCTCGTCCCCGCCGTCCCCGCCGCCGGAGCGGTCCAGCAGCGGGCTGCTGGTGCCCCCCCTGGTGCCCGCGGGCCCCCGCCGGGGCGAGTCCAGCTCCGTGAAGCCCGACTCTCCGCCCGTGCTGTTCAGCTCGTCCTCGCCGTCGCTGCTGGTGAACTGCAGCCGCTGGCGCAGCGGCCGCTGCTGGCGGCCCAGACCCGACATCTGCCCCCACAAAACTACACCCAAACACGTACCTTTAAGTCAAGGTACCACGGTAATTCAGTCTGCAGAAACAACTATTTTTTTTAGTTTGGTCGGTCCCTACACGCCCATGCGGCGCAGAGAAATAAATGGCTGCAGCGAAAGAACCGGCGTTGGCAGAAAATAGTCCCGAGTTAGTTTGAAACTAACGGATTTAAATTAAAAAACAAACTCCTGGGTGTCGGTGTCCGGCACTTAAATAAAAAAAAAAAAAAAGGCGTCGCAATGTTTACGGAGAAGTTTGAATGAGTCACGAAGTTCGGGATCCCGTCACGAGCGTGGCGCTGGCACTTCCCGCGACCGTTGGTCACGTGGTTCCGCGGCGGGCCAATCAGCGCCCGCGTCCGGGATTTGAAAGAGGGGCGTCGCTTGGAAGTTTCGGGGAGTGACGTCATGGATGGCCGTGCGTGAGTGAGGTCTTGGCGCGAACGCGCACCTGGGACGTGGAGGAGAGGGAGGAAAGCGCATGCGCGCATTGTGAAGGCGGCGCGTTCAAAGAAGCGGAGGAAAGATCAGAAACATACGTTTTTAATAAAAAAATATCTATTTGGAAAAAAAATCTATATATATATATACATATATATATTTAAATATTAAAAAAATATATAAAATATATGTGTGTATATATATAAAAATATATATATATATATATATATATATATATATATACATACATATATATGGGAAAATATATATGTATAATATATAAAATATATATGTATATATATATATATATATATATATATATATATATATATATATATATATAAATATGTATATAGAAAAAAATATATACAAAATAAAGATCCGAAACCCACGTAAGAAACGCTAAAACGTCGATCTGCGTATATTTGTATGTATGTGTGTATATATATATATATATATATATATATATATATACACACACATACATATACACATGTGTATATATATATGTATACAAATATATGAAATGTAGTAATAAATGTATATATAGTAATAAATGTGTGGCTGTAAAAAATGGTTCTGCGTGTGTAGTAAAGTTGTATTATTTATATAATAGTAAGCAAATATATATATATATATATATATATATATATATATATATATATATATATATATATATATATGTGTGTGTGTGTGTGTGTGTGTGTGTGTGTGTTTATGCTGCATTGAAATTAAAAAACGTCCCCAATTTTGTCTTTTACAGTTTCTAAAATATTTTTCATGATTATAATACAACAGGTTGTTTTATTTATCTATTTTTTTTGTAAAAAAAATAAAATAAAAGTCACAGGGCATTGCATCAAATCAAATATCCATCATTAACTGGTTAAGTCTACGTTTAAATGTGGTATTTATTTTTGTATTTCTCCTTCGTTTCCCGGCTCCACTGGAGCTCAGTGGGGTTTTGGACCGTACTTGCTGGACTTCACACACAGCTCTCACATCTTTAAACCATTATTTGAGAAAGACTTCTTCCAAATTCCTAACAATTGACACCCCCTCGTCAAATAAGACGAATATCTGTGTGGAAGAGTGGAGGTTATAATTATTGGAACACGTCCCCCTGTGACATCAGGGGATTGTTCCTGTTTCCACTGACTGGCTGGGAGGGACACGCCCCCTCCTGTCAATCACAGCCCGGACCTGACGGGCTCTGTCACCTGGAACCAGACTAAGGCCCCGTTTACACGTAGCCGGGTATTTACAAAAACGGATATTTCCCCCTCTACGTTTTGAAAAATTCCATCATTTACACGAGATCGTTTTCAAAATCTCTTTGTTTACACAAATCCGCATGAATACGCTGTTAACGTCATGCCAGCCAATCAGAATCCTGGAAAAAACATCAACAAATGACACGTTAAGGCTTCCAGTTAAGGCTGATTTATGGTTCCGCGTTACACCAACGCAGAGCTACGGCGTAGGGTACGTGGCGACACACACCGTACGGCGCGCATCGCCGCGTACCCTACGCCGTAGGCTCTGCGTCGATTTAACGCGGGACCATAATTCAGGCTTTACTTCCAAGACGGAACGAGAGTCTTTGGTTTGGAGTGACAGAGAAGTGGAGTTACTTTTAAGTGTGACTTTAGAATATAAAACAGGTAAAATACAAGAAAATATTGACGGTGGCCAAACTAATTGTAAACACCGGTGTCACACATGACGCTGGTGACGTTTCTGTTGCAAATAATGTGACGTTCTGAAGCCTAAATGTCCGTTTTCCTCTGTTTAGACGCAAACGCGAAAACGGAGACTTTGAGCTCCATTTTCGTGTAAACGAACGGCCAAAACGCATGAAAACACCACCGTTTTTGCTCCGTGTAAACGGGGCCTAAAGTACCAAACCGACCACGACTCGTATATATATGACGCTTTGTCAACAAACACCTTAATAAAAATGAACCAAACCCTTTTCTTTGACATCAGGCTTTAAAAAAAAAAAAAAAAAAACCCTTCACATTCTTATTGCATATAAACTTTAAAAAGTGGCGGCTGTTTAAAACGCTGATATTTCCTTCATGGGGTCAGCGCTGATATTTTACGTAAAATAAGTTCATAATCGGACTTCTCTCTTTGCTCCTTTGGACGTTTTTCTTATTCAACATATTCAGTGGAAGTGAACTAAAATTAGACATGAATATGGGCATTTAGAGTAAATAGTCACACTTTTTTTTTTTTTTAATTAGAAATAATCTTAACTGTACACTGCACTGTGCATTGTGCACCATAAACATTACAAAGCATCCCCCCCCCCCCTTTTCTTCTGGGACGAGGGACAAAATAGCATCGCAGAGCTCCAGTTATCAAAATCCTATGTACACATAAAAGCTAGATTTAACAGTGGAGGGAACAGACGAGCAGCGAGGAAGACTCGTGATTTCTCCCAGGGATACCGTCCGTGTGAAAAGGTCGCGACCCCAGAACCACTGTCCCTTCATGAGTCCGTCAATCGTCCAGGCCCGGCGACTCCCCCTGCTGTATCCGGGAGGCTATCCTGATGGCTTCCTCCAGGGAGGGCTGGTCGCTGAGCTGCGGAGACAAGCACAGGGGCCACGGTTACACCAGGGGTTTTCATTCAGAATTCATTATTCACAATTAAATAATAAATTAATAAATTGCCTCACTCTACTGCACCTCTCACTTTTTTATTTCTTTTGTAAAATTTTTTATTTTTTATCTTGTACTTTTGCATAATTCTTGTCTGTAGAAATTGTAAATGGGTCATAATTATTCTCACTACCTCAAACTGCTGCACCTTAAAATGTTTATCATTTTTGTACATAGAAATTCCACATTTGTCTATTGTTTATTTGTTTATTGTTTACCTTTAAGACCATTGAGAGCGAAACTACCGGAGTCAAATTCCTTGTTGGACAATGTTTGAACCTGGCCAATAAAGATGATTCTGATTCTGATAATTCAGAATTATACTACTTTCCTTCGAGTTTACAGGGAAATAGTAATTCTGAATTGAGGTTTACATGGAAAACACGTTTGATCGGCTTTATCCAATTCCGCTTAAGGTCTGGGGGTTGGGAAGGTTCTGATTGGATAGGTACGGTGGCCGAGACCCGCCATTGCTGAAAATTAAAGAAACGCAAATAAAAAGAAATGCCGCTGCAAATATAAAGAAACGCGGCTGCAAATATAAAGAAACGCGGCTGCAAATATAAAGAAACGCTGCTGCAAATATAAAGAAACGCTGCTGCAAATATAAAGAAACGCTGCTGCAAATATAAAGAAACGCCGCTGCAAATATAAAGAAACGCTGCTGCAAATATAAAGAAACGCCGCTGCAAATATAAAGAAACGCTGCTGCAAATAAAAAAGCCACAACGGAAGTGAATTACCGGGGAAAGCTAAAACCATCTGTTTTTACACCTTTAAAGGGCAGATTTAACTCTTTAAGGAGTTAAATTAAGTAAAGGTGGTGAAGTTGGCTTCAGGTTGGATGTTTGACAGAAACTCAGGTCAATCATTTCAAAACCTTCCAGGTAACACAATGAATCCAAACTAAACACACAACTGCTCTTATTTAAGAGTTTTGTTTGTTTTATGCTGCTGTTTTCAAAACAAATAAAATATGATGTAATTGATTTTATTATTAGTGTATCTTTCTCTGAAGTTAAGCCAAAAATGTGGAGCAGGGGGCGACTCCCACATTGTTTTATTGCATTTTGGAGGCTGTTTCTTTCTGAAATTCAAACCTGCTTTCTCCCGTAAGAACCCGACCCGGTTCAGGTTCTTAGGAACCGGGGCCTTGAATATAACGACAAACGCATAAAAAAGAAAAGAAATAGAGGCTCTCAAATGCAAAACAAACACCCGTCTCAAGTGTCTCTTGTACTAATACAACTGAAGAATACTTCTTATTCCCCATAATATTGATAAAATAATGGAAAATAAAACACAAAGAGGCGTGTATGTACTGTACTTTAACTGGACTGAAATCTGGGTCACGCTGGTCAGAACAAAACAAGATGCTTATTTTCCTGAATTAAACTACTTTCCTTCAAGTTTACATGGAAATAGTAATTCTGAATTGAGGTTTACATGGAAAACACGTTTGATCGGCTTTATCCAATTCCGCTTAAGGTCTGGGGGTTGGGAAGGTTCTGACTGGATAGGTACGGTGGCCGAGACCCGCCATTGCTGAAAATTAAAGAAACGCTGCAAATAAAAAGAAACGCCGCTGCAAATAAAACAAACGCCGCTGCAAATAAAAAGAAAAGCCGCTGCAAATAAAAAAAAAAACTATGCAAATAAAAAAGCCACAACGGAAGTGAATTACCGGGGACTATTTTTGCTGATGCACCGGTGTTTTTTACGTGAGAGGAGAAGAAGAAGACGAAGAGGACGTAAGTGAAAAGGAAGAAATAAGAAGAAAGAGGAATAAGAAGAACAACGAATGAGAAAATAAGTGAAAAGGTTAGTGTTCAACGTCGCTACGTGTAATTTTTAATGTGCAACACCGGTGCATCGGCAAAAATAGTCCCGGGTAATTCACTTCCGTTGTGGCTTTTTTATTTGCGTCGTTTTTCCATTTTATTTGCAGCAGGGTTTCTTTATATTTGCAGCGGTGTTTATTTTTGTTTGCAGCGTTTATTTTATCTGCTAAGCGTTTATTTTATTTGCAGCGGCGTTTGTTTCCGTTTGCAGCGTTACTTTTATTCTCAGCAATGGCGGGTCTCGGCCCCCGTAGATAGGGGGCGGACCGGAAGTTACGTCTACCGGAAGAAAAACAAACTTAGCCGCTACAACTTTGAAAAGCTCACAATGTTTATGTTTCCTGTTTCCATCTGTTCTTTTAATGATTTCCATTTATTAAATAAATGGTCTCTGCTCTTGACCAGCGTTTACTGCTGCTGCATCTTGAAACTTTGTTAGGAAAACCAGCCCAGTGGAATATAAGATCATGGAGACAGACGGACGAGGGAACGAGCAGAAAGAAAGACCGGAATTAATTTAAAGCGGAATGAGTGTTTACATGATCGTTGAATTATTCTATTTGGATTTAAAATCAGAATAAACCAGCCACTTACTTCAGAATTAAGTTTAATTCAGAATGGCCATTTTCATTCGGAATTAGGTGTTTACGTGGGAATTTTTACTCATTTTAAATGGGATTTAATTTTAATTCTGAATGTATTTATTTATTTCAGATCCCCATTAGTCGCTGCCTCAGCAGCCACTTTTCTTCCTGGGTCCAACAGTACAAATATACATTTCTACTGTACAATATAAAATGTTAGTTAAACAGAATAAAACTAAGTAGATAACAAGTACAAAGAACAACAACCAAAAAGAAAAACAAGACAAAAAACAAACACTAATAAAAACTAAAGATAATAAGAAGCAGAAAACAATGAAAAAAAAAAGAAAATGAATTTTCCTAAATGAAAAAAACGAAAATGAAAAAAACAAATAACATAACCAAAAAACAGATAGATTAAAGATAAATCCAAGTACAACTAAAGATAAATAAGTGCATACTAAATGAGGCAAATACAAAAACAAACAAAAAAATGTCTAAAACCATTAGACACGATCTAAAACAACCAGTTTCTTCTGAACTTCCGTTCTTAGTTTCCTCTTGAAGCTTCAACTCTGACACTAGTTGAAATAAGATTTTCTGGAAGTAATTAAAGAGGAATTAAACTTCCCATGTAAACGCTCTCAGTGAGGAATAAGAAGATAATTAGCATGACAGAGACGACTTGGTTTCACCAGAAGAGAGAAAGTTTTGATCTAATCAAACCTCCGGGGCTTTAACTCTGATCACCTCATGGATAGTCGTTAACACCTGAGCCGGGTCATTCACGGCCTAAACGTCTCTTTAAAGCAGCAGATAAAGCAGTAATTAACAACCATGATTCACAAGAGCAAAGTCATTAAGTGAGATAAGAGATATTAAGTGTTTGCTACTGTTTAAATGTGGGTTCAGTGAGTCCCATGTCTGGCATGTTCAGACTTGTCCAGTAAAGCTGATTCTGATCCACTCGCTCAGCGGGGAAACAGCGCCCCCAGCTGGCCAGAGCTGAAACAGCAAGGGGGTAGAATGAAGAAAGTTCTGGAGTCTGAGACGGACGTGAGGGCGAGCAAGGACCGAGCGAGGCAGGGGTGAGTTAGAGAAGGAGGACGTCTCTGCAGCAGGGATGCTGTTACCGGGGCAACGGAGCTGAACTCAGGATTTCAAGTAGGGCTGGGCGATATATCGAGATTTTAATATATATCGATATATTTTCAAACGCGATATGGTACGAGACAATATCGTTTATTTCGATTATTACATTTTTTTTTATGATTTTGATATAGCTTATTTTGTGACAAATTGACTTGAATGTTTTATTTGAGATTTGCACAAATGTTTTGTTATTTGCACAACTGTCAACCTCAGTGGAAAAGTCTGCCTGTTACTGTCTACATTGTATTAATTACAGTGTATTTTAATGTAATTGTTATGCAGGAAAGGGATATTTGTTTTATTTTATTCAAGAAGCATTTTTATTCTATATATGCAGGCAGTTTATTTTTATTTCATTTGTTTTATACATTTTGATATTGTGCAGACCTCTGTTAATAAAGGAACCTGTGTGACATTTGGCACGAGGCTTTGTATTAAAACTGACTGTTTTTTTAAGGGTTTGCCTCAGAAAAAAATGAAGCTAACAGAGATGCTAACAGAGATGCTAACAGAGATGCTAACAGAG
Organism: Cololabis saira; assembly: GCF_033807715.1. Taxonomy (NCBI): domain Eukaryota; kingdom Metazoa; phylum Chordata; class Actinopteri; order Beloniformes; family Belonidae; genus Cololabis; species Cololabis saira. Next base: position 3,231,651 of record NC_084591.1, read on the forward strand.
ATGCTAACAGAGATGCTATGCTATAATGCTTTGGGGGAAACCCCAATTATGGCACAGAAAAAATATTGATATATATCGAGTATCAACATTTAGCTAGAAAATATTGAGATATGATTTTTGGTCCATATCACCCAGCCCTTATTTCAAGCTTTTACTGTGTTTGTGTGATTTAGAGCTGCAGGTCCAGGGGGGCAGATCCGGATGTAGGGGTGCAGATGCAGGTCCAGGGGGGCAGGAATAATCAATAAGGAAAAGAAAACAAACCTCTGACCTCTCCCTCCCAGAACCACCTGTTCTTCTTCTGGTCCTGTCGCTCCACAAACAATCTCTGACTCCAGAATCCACCGATCCATAATAACAGTCAATAATCAATTGTTTAAAGTGTAAATATCATCCTCTGCTGCTGCTGAGCTGTCGAACCGCTGCAACACCTTCAGGTGGAAACCATGTGATCCCCGGAGGGTCATGTGACCCCTGGATGAACATGTGACCCCTGGATGATCACGTGACCCCTGGATGATCACGTGACCCCTGGATGATCACGTGACCCCTGGATGATCACGTGACCCCTGGATGATCACGTGACCCCTGGATGATCACGTGACCCCTGGATGAACACGTGACCCCTGGATGATCACGTGACCCCTGGATGAACACGTGACCCCTGGATGAACACGTGACCCCTGGATGACCCCTGCTGAGCAGCTGGTGTCTCGGTAGATTTAAATGAAGAAAGAAGGAAAACTGCATAATTTAAAGGAGCTTGAGGCAGGATTTATGAAAAAAATCCGTATACGTTTTAAGTTTTCTAGTAATAATGTCAGATGAAGCGTTCCAAACCCAAAAGAATGATTCCTCTAGTGTATCTCTCTGTTGCCTTGAACAGGCTGTGTGCTGCAAAATGTGCTGCACGAGTAAACATTGGATACTAGGAATGGGTGATATTTTACCGTTCACGATAAACCGTCAAAAGAATTCCTCACGATAAGAATTTGTATCTCACGGTAAAAATGATAAATTCTCGTTGATGTTTTTGTGAAAAGATGATTTAAAGAAAGAAAGAAAGAAAGAAAGAAAGAAAGAAAGAAAGAAAGAAAGAAAGAAAGAAAGAAAGAAAGAAAGAAAGAAAGAAAGAAAGAAAGAAAGAAAGAAAGAAAGAAAGAAAGAAAGAAAGAAAGAAAGAAAGAAAGAAAGAAAGAAAGGCGGATCTGAGAGTGAGATAGATTTATAGTTACAAAGGTGGAGTTGAATTGGTATTTTTTTTTTTTAATCGTCATTTTTATCGTTATCGGGATAAATGCCAGAAATTATCGTGATACATTTTTTAGTCCGTACCGCCCATCCCTGCTGGATACGCGTTTGAGTCATGGAGGCAGCTTCAACTTGAATTGGGACTGAAAACAGATGCTGACATGGCTCATTTCCTACTGAGCAGCTAAGATAACATTGTAAGTCTGATTTAGAGCTTGATTTGAACGGCGCTCCCGTGCCGGCTTCTGTTGGCTGCAGGAACCCCGACGGTCGTCGTGGCGCTAATGAGTCTCATTTCTTATTCTTGCCTCATGCTCCTTTAAGTTCCTCGTCTCCTAAAAGTTCAAACATTCAGGTATTTCTGGTCGGGGGTCAGGATTATCGGGTTACAGGTGTCGGGTATCAGTTGTCAGGAGTATCAGGTATCAGGTGACGGGGGTCAGGAGTATCAGGTATCGGTTACAGGTGTCGGGAGTATCAGGTATCAGGTGTCGGGTTACAGGTGTTGGGTATCAGGTGACGGGGGTCAGGAGTATCAGGTATCAGGTGTCGGGTTACAGGTGTCGGGTATCAGGTGTCGGGAGTATCAGGTATGGGGTGTCGGGGGTCAGGAGTATCAGGTATCAGGGGTCTCACCTGCACGGCGATGTGTGTTCCGTTGGACGTGGCCAGCAGCGTGACCGGGTGGATGTCGTCCTGCTCCTGGCTGAATCCTCCGTCCTCCACCGTCTGGAAGGACGTCATGTCGGGGGTCATGATGGCCACCTGGGGGGGGGGGGACACACACTCTTGTTTGGTTGTTTTTTGTTTGTTAGCGAGCAAGTGAGTGAGTCAGTCTGTGACTGCGTTTCCAGCATCAATAACCCTCTTAAAACCTGAATATTGGTAATAACCCGAATTTGCACGGCCATGTAAACACCAATAACCCCTTTGAATAACCCGAATTTGCTCATATTATGAAGCGAATATACGAATATGAGCCCTGGGTTACTCCATTTAAAACCTGAATATTGGGTCATGTAAACGCTAAATGGAACAGGAATCTGTTTTCTGCACATGCTCTGTTCGCGAGGAATCCTGGGGCCGGATTCACAAAACATTCTTATGAAAAAAAATCTTCAAGTGTCATTTTTTTCTTAAGTTCAGTCTTAAGAAGAAAAAAGAAGAAGTCATATTCTCCAAAAAAGTTCTTAAGTATTTTCTCAACTTTCTTCTTAAGTTTCTTCTTAAGAAAAAACTTAAGAATAAATGGTATTCTTGAAATAAAAGTTCTCAAATTTGTTCTTGACTTTTTTCTTAACTTTAAGACAACCTTGACCTGTCTTAAAATTTATTCTGTGAAAAGGTAATAATAATAATAATAATAATAATAATAATAATAATTAAAGCTGCAAGCAGCGATGAACGGGCCCTCGCACTCAAGGCCACCGCCCCCCATAAGCATATCACAAACGACACCACCCACGACTTCCTATGTCAAACCATTCAAAAGTTATAGCAGAAAAAAGGGACAACCAATCAGAAGAAGGGGTGGGGCTAATTCAGGCCAATGAAGGTCAAGGACTCCATACAGAATCTGATGACACCACCCACGACTCTCTATGTCAAACCATTCCAAAGTTATAGCAGAAAATCGGGACAACCAATCAGAAGAAGAGGCGGGTCTAATTTGCACCAATTATGGTCAAGGACTCAATACCGAGTCCGATGACACCACCCACGACTCTCTATGTCAAACCATTCAAAAGTTATAGCAGAAAAAAGTATTCTAGGGGGCGCTGTTGAGCCATTAGGCCACGCCCATTCATGCAAACCATGAAATATCAAATTTATCCCCAGGCCTGGCTTGGTGCAAAATTTGGTGACTTTTGGAGAACTATCAAATATGGACCAATCAGATGAAGGGGGCGCACTTTTTGGCGTCGAGTGTTGCCACGTTAACGCTTTTGAATGAGAAAAGTAATGCGCGTCGTCGCAGGAAGGAGACGCACATGTTGATGTAAAAAAAAAAACACAAAAATTGCTGACAATAATCCTTACATTGAGCTGGGATCAATCCCACGATCTCCCACACAAAAGACGGTGACATTACCGCTGAGCCACGAATCAGCTTGGCTATTTTCTGACTGACTGAGTTAGGAGATACCAACATAGCGATGTAATCTGAGTCCCGAATTGTTTTTTCGTAATTTTTAAAATATTTGTAAGATATAAATATTAGTAAAACCCCACTATTTGTTCTTTTGTGAATAGCATGTTCCAGTCTTTACTTCCTAGACACACACACTGCATGGAAGGGAGCGTTTGATTTATTGTTCACGTAACATTACTTTTATTTTTTCACAACCAAACCACGCACTTTATTTATGTCATTTGCACCGGGCAAGGACAAAAAATAAATGATTCCACCAAAATTCCAGAGATTTTTGTGGTTTTCTGGATATCTCACTCCAAAGACAGGAACGCTCTAGCTGAGCTAAGACTCAGCTACTTATTTCAATTTGACCTACTGGCTTAGGACAGACCAACATATCGATATTTAGTGATGTAAGTCTTGGACTGTTTTTTTCTCATTTTTTTAAATATTTGTAAGTTATAAATAATAGTAAAACCCTACTATTTTAATTATTACTTTTTCTGTAACCATTCTGCCAAGGTTGTAACCGGGCTGAGCCGGGAATATTTATGACGTCACCACATTACAGGGAGCTGATTGGTCGGGGGGAGGGGCCGTCACCACCCTCCGCGCCACTGATTGGTCGGGGGCGGGGCCGTCATCACCCTACTCGCCACTGATTGGTCGGGGGGCGGGGCCGTCACCACCCTCCGCGCCACTGATTGGTCGGGGGGCGGGGCCGTCATCACCCTACTCGCCACTGATTGGTCGGGGGGCGGGGCCGTCATCACCTTCCGCGCCACTGATTGGTCGGGGGGCGGGGCCGGCAGACGTTTGAATCAGGAAGCGGGAGTCAGCGCGAGAGCGACTAGCGGCTCGTGGCGATTTTATTATAAAAAAGGACAACCAATCAGAAGAAGGGGTGGGGCTAATTCAGGCCAATGAAGGTAAAGGACTCCATAAAGAATTTGATGACCCCACCCACGACTCCCTATGTCAAACCATTCCAAAGTTATAGCAGAAAATCGGGACAACCAATCAGAAGAAGGGGCGGGGCTAATTAAGGCCAACGAAGTTTAAGAACTCAGTAGAAAGTCCCATGACACCACCCACGACTCTCTATGTCAAACCATTAAAAAGTTATAGCAGAAAAAAGGGACAACCAATCAGAAGAAGGGGCGTGGCTAATTCAGGCCAATGAAGGTCAAAGACTCCATAAAGAATCTGATGACACCACCCACGACTTCCTATGTCAAACCATTCAAAAGTTATGGCAGAGAAAAGTTTTCTAGGGGGCGCTGTTGAGCCGTTAGGCCACGCCCATTAATGCAAACCATGAAATATCAAATTTATCGCCAAGTCTGGCTTGCATGCAAAATTTGGTGACTTTTGGGAAACTATCAAATATGGACCAATCAGATGAAGGGGGGGCGCGCTTTTTGGCGTCTAGCGTCGCCACGGTAACACTTTTGAAAGAGAAAAGTAATGCGCATAGTCGCAGGATGGAGACGCACATTTTGATGTATAACACATCTGGGTTCACGATACGGTTCGGGCCGTATTAATTCTCGAAGGAATGGCATATATTGCTCCAAAATTACGTGATTAATTAAGAATGTTCAAAATGGCCGACTTCCTGTTCGGTTTAGGCCATGGCGCCAAGAGACTTTTCTTTAAGTAGCGACATGATAAAGATGTGTACCGATTTTCGTTCATGTACGTCAAACCGTATTCTGGGGCTTGAGGCGCAAAGTTTTTTCTGTCTGAACCAATCAGATGATGGGTGGGCGCGCTTTTTGGCGTCTAGCGTCGCCACGGTAACGCTTTTGAGAGAGAAAAGTAATGCGTGGTGTCGGAGGATGGAGACGCACATTTTGATGTATAACACACATGGGGGCTCGTTACGGTTCGGGCCGTATTAACTGCCGAAGGAATGGCATAAATTTCGCCAAAATGACACGATTAATTCAAAATGGCCGACATCCTGTTCGGTTTCGGGCATGACTCCAAGAGACTTTTCTTTAAGTTGTGCAATGATACAGGTGTGTACTGATTTTCGTGCATGTAGGTCAAACCGTATCGTGGGGCTTGAGGCACAAAGTTTTCCGGGGGGCGCTGTTGAGCCATTTTGCCACGCCCATTAATGCAAACTATAAAATATCAAATTTTTCGCCAGGCCTGGTTTGCGTGCAAAATTTGGTGACTTTTTGGGCACGTTTAGGGGGGCAAAAAGGCCCTCCTTTCGTCAGAAAAATAATAATAATAATAATAACGCGAAGAATTCCTACAGATACAATAGGGCCTTCGCACTGAAGGTGCTCGGGCCCTAATAATAATAAGATTCTAATATCACCTTTTTCAACACATTTTAGACAAGTTTAGACTAGTAGGTCATAGTTTGAGGATATACTTTGTAATTAATTACACAAAGAGCCTGTTAACTGTTTGTTAGCATGTTAGTTAGCGTGGTAGTTAATTATTATTAATTTTCCCCAATAGTATTTTTTTCACACATTAATCTCATCCACCATAACCTTGAAAAGTTCCTGCATCTCTTTCTCTCCTTCTCCATGTTTAGTGAGAGACTGACGGTTAAGACGCAAACTACCTGTATATATATATATATATATATATATATGTATGTATATATATATATATATATATATATATATATATATATATATATATATGTATGTATATATATACATACATACATACATACACACACACACACACACCGGTATATATATATATATATATATATATATATATATATATATATATATATATATATATATATATATATATATATGTTTTGTTGTTTGTTGGCGCGTGCAATGCAATTAATTATTTTAAGAAGTTCTTAAGCAGAAAAAATAAGAAATTCGTAAGAAATGACAGTTCTTAAGACGGTTCTTAAGTAAATATTGAGGAATTGCACTTAAGAACTTTCTAGAACAGGAGGAGACCTGAGCTCAGTGCAGGAACTCCCGGGGTTGGTAGAGGGAGCAATGCCCAGGACTGTTAGGTAGGAGCACTGGGGGATATAATGGGGAAAAAACCGGGATAAAAATATTAAAAAAAAAAAAACTTTCTTATGAACTTCTTAATTGTAGATCTTAAGACATTTCTTAAGATCGTTCTTAAGAACATATTGGTGAATCCGGCCCCTGGTCTTTTGAGTCCAGGAAGTTCTTCTAAACACGGAGAAACCAAGACCAGGAGGAGACTAATCACTTCATAAATGTAATGAAGGATATGAACATTTCTGCATTTGTAGACGGTAGAAAGTACCGGGATAGAAGATTTACAAGAAGTTGAGAGAAAAGTTGCGGGAAGCAGCATTTGTTTTGAATTTGGATACAGGAAGAAGAAGCAGAAATGACGGGAATTACGTCATGACGTTCTCCGTGCGTCGCTGGTTTGATCCAGATATCCTGAATGATTAATTATAGGTCTGTGTTGAAAAGATCGATTCTTCGATTTTAAATCGATTCTCATATTAATTCCTAAAAATCGATTCATATGTCTAAAGATCGATTAAATTAAAAAAAAAAAAAAAAAAAAAAGTCATCATTACATTACAACTTTTGGTACTTTTTTTGTTTATCCCCAAAAAAGGAATATTTTGTTGGACACGAGAATAACTGGTGCCATGTTTTTGCCTTTAAATATGTTTATATTTATAAGGTATGAAAACATTAAAGTTTTCAGTTATAATTGCAAACATTGTCTATATTTCTTTGCTTTATATACTGACTTGGGTTTACATTTGCAAAAATGTTAAAAACCAAATTCTCAAAAATGGAGAAAAAATAAAAGCGATTTCCTCCGTCTCTGTTTCCTCCCTGGATCTGTTTGATAATTCTGACCCACATGATGTTTCTGAAAGCAGTTCTATCAGCTTTCTGGGAGCTGATTGGTCCTTACAGCATCATTAGCTGCAATACTTGCTGTTTAATCTGAATATAATACTAGTAGTAATATTTTGCAGAACTACAGTCATATAATTCATGCAACAGCTCAAAAAACAGTTTTAATAACACTAACCCAAATCAATATCGGATCAAATCGGATCGAATCAAATCGTGATAATCGATTCTGAATCTTAAGAATCGGAATCGAATCGATTCTTGATATTTGAATGGATCCCCAGCCTTAATTAATTACCATGTAAACAGGGATAACCCTGTTTGCTCACGCATGGAAACGGAATATTCCGAATGTTTCAGCAACCGGAATATTAGCAATAACCCCAATTTTGACTGCATGGAAACGCAGTCTGTGTCTCTGTGTGTGTGTTTGAAACCAGGACCTTCAGACCTGAATCCAGGACCTGGACCAGGACCAGGACCAGGTCCTGAATCCAGGACCAGGACCTGAATCCAGGACCTGGTCCTGGATCCAGGACCAGGTCCTGCTACCAGACCTCTACCAGCTTCCTACCTGCTCATCGGAGCCGTCTGCCGTTACCATGGTAACGGAGTGAGTGCCTTGCGTTGCCAGCTCGTGTGCTGGGATGGTGATGGTGGTTCCTTCCTGCGTTACCATGGTGATGGTTCCTCCCATGGCCTGCAGGTCCGCCTCCGAGATGCTGACCTGGTGGGGGGGGGAGTTCAGCCCTGATCAATCACAACATCACCACCGATCAATAACCATCACCACCGATCAATCACAACCATCACCACCGATCAATAACCATCACCACCGATCAATAACCATCACCACCGATCAATCACCACCGATCAATCACAACCATCACCCCCGATCAATCACAACCATCACCACAGATCAATCACAACCATCACCACCGATCAATCACAACCATCACCACAGATCAATCACAACCATCACCACAGATCAATCACAACCATCACCACAGATCAATCACAACCATCACCACCGATCAATCACCACCATCACCACCGATCAATCACCACCGATCAATCACCACCATCACCACCGATCAATCACCACCGATCAATCACAACCATCACCACCGATCAATCACCACCGATCAATCACAACCATCACCACCGATCAATACTGAGGTACCGATCACCGTTATTGATGAACCGATCACCCTTATTGATGAACTGATCACCATTATTGATGAACCGATCATTATTGATGAACTGATCACCATTATTGATGAACCGATCATTATTGATGAACTGATCACCCTTATTGATGAACCGATCACCCTTATTGATGAACTGATCACCGTTATTGATGAACTGATCACCCTTATTGATGAACCGATCACCCTTATTGATGAACCGATCACCCTTATTGATGAACTGATCACCGTTATTGATGAACTGATCACCCTTATTGATGAACCGATCACCCTTATTGATGAACCGATCACCCTTATTGATGAACCGATCACCCTTATTGATGAACCGATCACCCTTATTGATGAACTGATCACCCTTATTGATGAACCGAGCATTATTGATGAACTGATCACCCTTATTGATGAACCGAGCATTATTGATGAACCGATCACCATTATTGATAAACCGATCACCATTATTGATGAACTGATCACCCTTATTGATGAACCGATCACCGTTATTGATGAACCGATCACCCTTATTGATGAACCGATCATTATTGATGAACCGATCACCCTTATTGATGAACTGATCACCCTTATTGATGAACCGAGCATTATTGATGAACCGATCACCCTTATTGATGAACCGATCACCCTTATTGATGAACTGATCACCCTTATTGATGAACCGATCACCATTATTGATGAACCGATCACTGATGAGCAGATCATCATTATTAAAGAATCATTATTAGGATTATTATTATTAATAATAATAATAATAAATGTTGAGGGTGATAGTTAAATGTAATATTTAGAACAAGGATGCTTTACTGACAAAGATAAAATTGTCTTGAAGTAGTAATTTGAGCCCACGAAATTCTAATTTGAGCCCAAAATATATTCATTTATGGCCACAAAAGTCTAATTCTATGCTACCAAATACCAATTAGAGGCCAAGAAATAAAATGTGTTTGACACACAACACTAATTTGAGTCCACAGAATGTTAAATAAAGACCACAAAAATACTGATTTGAGCCCAAAGAGTTACGTTTGGCCTCAAATGTTTCAATTGTTGCCAAAAAATGATAATTTAAACCCTAGAAATATTAATTTAGGAACATGACATAATTATTTATAGCCACAAAATTCTTATTGTAGGCCAGCAGATTTAAAGTTCTGGCCAAAATATATAAGAACCGACCAGCAGACCTCTGGAACCAGGTTCAGAACCAGCTCAGACCCCCTGCTGGTCCTGGGTCTCCAGGTCTGTCCAGCCTGGACTCCAGTCCTCTTTACACCCGTAAACTCTACACCAGGGGTGTCAAACTCATTTTGCTTGGCGGGCCGGATTTGACCAATTTCTTTAATAACAAAAAAAAAATAACAAAAACGGTCTAATCCAATATCAGTTTAGTTAATTTTAAAGGAAATATGCACTTTGTTTACACTCTAATTATGTAAAATATATTTTTTCTTCAGGATCTTTTCTTGAAATTTCTCGTTTTTTTATAAATTATGTAAGATACTTTTAATATCATTTTACAAAGATAAACAGAAACAAGTATGTTTTTTTATATTTCGCTTTTTTATAGGAAATTTAATTAAAAGCTAAATCTTTCTTATTACATCCGAGAGTGTTTCTTTGTGATTTAGAGATTTTTCCAGTACAATTAAGTGTATTTATTTTGAAAAATTGGCGCGGATATTTACGCCAGTGTGCCGGAAAAGTCAGCACTTCTTTTTTAACTGTTTTACTTTGTCACTATCCTCGTATTCAAAACTGAAATTCTCAGAATAAATATCTTCTATCATCTTTTTTAGGAGTGATATTTTTCCTGCGAAAATATATAATAGTAGTCAGTTAATAAAAATAAACGACCGTCTACAAAGAAATAAAATCGGCAAATGCATTCTAGAAAACTAAAAAAAATGTAGAAAACTGCTCTTTGTGGAATAACGATGGATTTGTAGAAGAAATATATTATCGGATATGCTGCGATTCATGGCAATTATTTATGCCTTCCTTTTTAGTAAATTAACATTTTGTTTTTTTGCGTTGGAAACTTCTCCCGGGCCGCATGAAAACCTCTCGGGCCGCACATTTGCCACCCCTGCTCTGCAGCTTGACCAGTTACCTGCTGCTGCGTCCCGTCCTCCTGCGTTACCAGGGCGACGTGCTGCGGGCCCAGGTCCGTCTCCACGGGAGCCTGCTCCGGGCTGCACTCGTCTGCTTCCACCACGGAGGACGAGTAGCTCACGTTCGGGTCGTCGATGGCGTCTGGAACATTTATTCAGGATTATTGATTAGGGCTGCGAAGATTCCTCGATTACAAAAAATGATGGAGGAATTTCTTCGGCCTTGAAGCCTCGTTTAAATAAAAAATACATTTAAACTTCATGTTTCGCACAGGTTCTTTTTAATGTGACACAACGTGCTACATGCATGTGTCCCTTATGAAGCGGAAGAAGACGGTTCTGAATGTGAAGTTGCACAATTTAAAAGCAGTGTTTAAGAATACTTGTTATTTTTTATGGAGGATTATTAGGGCCATGCAGGAGAAAAAATATTTGAGAGGGAAGTTTTTTTTTTATTGTGCATTTCTAAAAAAAGCCGAAATGTCGAGAATAATGTTGAAATACAATTTCAAGAATAAAGTCGACATTTCAACTTTTTTCTCAACATTTCAACTCTTTTCTCAAAATTGTACTTCAACATTAATCTCGACATTTCAAGATTATTTTAATGTTATTTTAATGTTATTTTATTTTAGTTGTTTTTATTCACTTAGTTGTTGTTTTCTTATTATTATTATTTTTAATTTATGTTATTTGTGAAAGGGGCAGATCAGATAAGATTCTTCTTCTTTCTGCTCCCTTTTCATTCACAAGTTAGGAACATTTGTATTTTTATTTGTATTGAATTGTTTTTTTTTTAATGAAATAAAGAATAAAATGAAATGAAATGAAAATGAAATCTCGACATTTCGACTTTTTTTTCGAAGTGCATAATGAAAAAAGAATCTTCCTGCTCTAAAATATTATTTTTGTTTTTCTTCTGTCTGGCCCTAACACTTTTCCATAATTTTCGATACTACTAAAATAATTTTATTTACCGCATATTCTGGACTATAAGTCGATAAGTAAATTTAAGTCAACTTATGTGATAAATCATTAACACATTATTACCGGTTTATCATTTCACATGTTATTTTCACACTAAACCACAAGAGGGCGAACTGCAACTGACGATGAGTCTGACGTAAGCGACGTGGAAGAGGAAGAGCATCTTCTACCTCCGGAGTTAGAGGAGTTGTTTAAAAGTGACACCGAGGATGAAGATTTCATTGGATTTTAGTTATTTGGAATGATGAGAATGGTTTGGTAAACTTCTTAGCATGTTATTTATGCTATAGTTATCTGAATAACTCTTAATATGTTACGTTAACATACCAGGCTCGTTCTCAGTCGTGTCATGTAACGTCAGCACAACGTACAATTATTCAGCCTGTTGTTGTCTCTGTTCTAGTTTTATTTTAAATGGCCTTTCAACATGACATGTCTGTTCTTGGTGTTGGATTTTATTAAATACATTTCCCCCCAAAATGTGACTTTTTCCTTCTTTATTATGTATTTTATGGCTGGTGCGACTTATACTCCAGAAAATGGAACTAGTAACATAACAGTTTACTAGTTTGAGTAATATCTAAATACATGTAAATTATTCTCATTAAAGAAATAAATTGGTTGTTTTCAATCAAGTAATCCGTATTGTGCTCTATTGCAGTGATTCTTAACCATAGGGCCGCGGCCCACACTTGGGCCGCGAGCGCCATCTAGTGGGCCGCCAAAAAAAATTCAGTTTTGTACGTGTGGGCCGCGAGGGCCGCGGGACTGCATAGCAACTCCCGACCAAATGAGGAGAAGAAGACACTCAGCTAGCTGTACGTGTAATAGTAAGAGAAATGGTGTGTATTTATAGAGAAAATCCTTCATTTTGCACAGAGTAGGTTTAGATCCGCCAGGATCAGGGATCGATTAATTGGGTCTGCGCCCAGAGCGAGCGAGCGCGGCATGATCATTTATCCTGACTCGTCCCCGCGGCCGGGGAGGTCGGCTGAGGCTGCCGCTCGGGCGGTGGGCTCCGTCGTTACTGCTGAAGGATGGTAGATGTAGATGCGTGGGCTGTCGTGTCTGCTGGACTGGACTGTTCGGGCTTTCGAAAAAGCATCAGAAAGTAACTGCTGCAGCGCGACCAGAGAGCTGCGGTGCGGGCTGTGCCCGTCGCAGCTGATCAGGCTCGGATGAAACCCGACACACTGAGTCCTGACAACTTATTAATGTAAATAACTTAAAGTAAAATCAAACTAAGTTTTGTCCTCGCTGTATTTTTAAATATGCAACCCGGAATGGACAAATTCATCCTGTTCAGTCTTCCCACTGGGACAAAACCAGTGTCTCATACGTTCAGAGACCGTGGCGTTCAAAGTGCGAAAGTGAAACGCCACTGAAACAAAACAACGTTTTTCATCAAACATATCCACTCAAGTCTGAACTGAAGTCACAGAAAAGATCCAGATACAGCTGTGAAGCAGCTTTCTCCACAATGAACATAATTAAAACTAAATATCGTTCCAGGTTCACCAGCACCTTCTCATGTGCATGAGAACCTGACACCATCCAGCCCAGATTTAAAGTCCTGACAGGAGAAGTTAGAGCTCAGTTCTCTCACTGAACAACAGAAAGTGGGGGCATAAGATTATAATAAAAACTGCAAAACTGTTAAATTGTTAAGATGTGTTTATATTAATTTAGTATAAAAATGTGTTGAGACAATTAACAAAGAAAAGGGGAAATTCAAACTACTGGTGGAGAAATAAAATAAGATAGCATTTGAAAAATAAAATAAAATCTACTTTATTTTTAAGAGAAAAAAATATGTTTAATTCAGATCATTATAATATATATATATATATATATATATATATATATATATATATATATATATTATAATGTTCTGGACCTTCGCTTGAGTACATTTTCTCTAAATGGACCTCTTAAAGTTTTAGTTGAATACCCCTGCTATACAGTGTTTATATTTAATGGGCCCCGGGCCACTCTGTACTGAAAAAATTGGGCCCCAAGGTCAGAAAGGTTAAGAACCCCTGCTCTATTGTATATTTATAATTGGCAAAAAAAAGCAAAAGTAAGTTTTATCCGATTACTCGATGGAAAATTTCATAGAATAATTGATCACCAAAATATTTGATAGCTGCAGCCGTGTTATTGATCACCAGTGTTGTGCAAGTTCATACTAGTTCAAAGTTAAGTTCACATAATTTAAAAACAGTTCACATTCATAGTTCACCATTTTCACTTTGAAATAGTTCCAAATTCAGTTCATTCAGTTGTTATGCTAGTGTGTGCATTGTGGGTAATGTAGTGTGAAGTCGTCGTCCCAGTAGAAATAATCCAAAATAATCCGTTTCCCACTTTTGTTTTGATAATAAAAAACGGAAAATGGATCGTTATCCATTATCCGTTTTCCGATTTCATTGATGTGTTTGAAAATCGAAATTGGGAATTAAAAACAGCGAGTGGAAAACTCTTTTCTCTATTTCCTATTGGTTTCCAGTATGTTAGAGTTCAGTCCATGTTATTGATTATTGATTGGACGCTGCAGCTGAACGGACCGTCACAACATCACTGCAGTTTCATGACGGAGTGAAGACAGATTACAGATTAAACTCATGTTTCACTCCCAGGTTTCATATTTGATTTATTTTCTGTTTCAACATTAAAAAAATCTAAAACTGTTAATTTTCAATCTGATGAACAAAAGAACCAGAAACAACTTTCTTCATTTATTACTGCGCATGTGCAATCCCCCCATTTGTCCAATCCTTGTTTTCAGTATCCTTGGAAACAAATAGGAAATAGAGAAAAGAGTTTTACACTCGCTGTTTGGTCCGTGTATCTTTTGGTCATTGGATTTTTCCATCATGAGTGGGAATCAAAAAACAAAAAACGATTGGTTTATTTGATTTTCCTTTTAAAACAAAAAACAAATATTGAATACACTGCATTTTTTCTTTTTCTGTGTTAATATGACTTAACAAAGATTCAAAATACGCTTTTATTTTCGTTTTCTATTTCATATAAGAAAAATGAAATCACTAGTAAACAGGAACGAAAAAACGAACCAAAAACAACCGTTTATTCATATTCGTGCACCGGAAGCTGGCATTTACAACCGAGTGAACTTAGTTCTGGATATTTGACAGGCATTCCTGTGACAATTCTCTCCAGGGGAAGTTTGATTTTAATATTTTATTGGTCGGGTTTACGTGACTCGGAATGGCTCTGTACGCTGCAGTTCGGGTAACCATGGTTACCATGGCGGCGCTGAAACAACAGATTAAGGATTATTTTTTAAAGATTGATTAAGGACTTGTTCCACAGCGGTTTGACGCACAATGACATTTCCTGCACGTTGCAGCAGATGTGTCTCCTGCAATGCTCAGAAATGAGCGTCAGAAGATTCTGTGCTCGGCATGATCTGAGGAGAAAAAGACGCAGAGCTGGAGAGCGCTTTGATTCAATCTATTTATGAGGTTTTTATTCAGATGTCCACAGTATATTGTAAATATACACACTGCATGCGACGCGAGCGAGAGTCAGCGTCAAAAACAGTTCCATTGCTTTATTTTGTTATTTGCACCGTCTATACTGGTTGCGAGCGACGCGGCGTCGTTTTGAGCTGGACTTATGTCGCACGCCCTGCTTCTATTTTCTTCCCGTCGGTCGCTTTGAAAGCCGGTTGAAAGTTGAAAAAAAAGTTGAAAGCGCTGTAGGAAACAGTCATTTCAATACAAGAACCTCAATAAAGTGTCAGCTGCTGGAGGGAGATCGCCAGGCTGGAAGGTTCTGATAAGATAATAAGATATAATAAGAATCTTATCTTATTAGGGCGTAGGTTTAGGTACGGCGTAGGTTACGCGGCGACGCGCACCGTTCGGTGACTGCGCCGCGTAACCTACGCTGTAAGGTCTGCGTTGGTGTAACGCGGAACCATAAATCAGCCTTTTAAAAGGCGAGTCTCAGCTGTCAATCAAAATAACGTGGTAGAACCTAGATCCATGGGTAGAACGTGGGGCCGATGACGCGTTCAGTGTTTCAGGACAGAGCGGGTCCGATGCCACGCAGTGTGACGCGACAGTCGGACGCTCGCATGCAGTTACAGGCTGTTAGGGAGCCGTAGCCTAATTTTTGTTGACTGTTTTTTACTGATCACTGATCACCCCGATCACGTTTGCAGTGTACACGTTTAAAACCCATTAAGCATGTCGGAAGGCCGTTGTGGCTGAGTTTTGTCATTAAACGCCATAAAACTTCTCTCGGACTCAGCGTGCTTGGCAGCGCGTCATGCAAATATACAGGACCTACAATAAACTCTCAAGCGGCTCTTAAAAGTACAGGAAAGCCGCAATACCGGCTCTCTGTGTTCACTGGGGGTGCATGCTGGAGAAGGTCGGGTTGGAAGAACCCTGAGAGAGCTCCATCAGCCATGCCATGAATTCCGGCGTCAGGTAACCTAAAGTTTGTGCTGCAGTGCAATTTATAGGCTACATATAATGGTAATCACGTGGATACCTCACGCGTGGGACTAAATTAATTCTTCCAACCCGACCTTCTCCAGCATGCACCCCCAGTGAACACAGATTGCCGGTCATTCGGCCATGATGAATCAAAGCGCTCTCCAGCTCTGCGTCTTTTTCTCCTGCCGAGCACAGAATCTTCTGACGCTCATTTCTGAGCATTGCAGGAGACACATCTGCTGCAACGTGCAGGAAATGTCATTGTGCATCAAACCGCTGTGGAACAAGTCCTTAATCAATCTTTAAAAAATAATCCTTAATCTGTTGTTTCAGCGCCGCCATGGTAACCATGGTTACCCGAACTGCAGCATACAGAGCCATTTCCGAGTCACGTAAACCCGACCAATTAAATATTAAAATCAAACTTCCCCTGGAGAGAATTGTCACAGGAATGCCTGTCAAATATCCAGAACGTTCACTCGGTTGTAAATGCCAGCTTCCGGTGCACGAATATGAATAAACGGTTGTTTTTGGTTCGTTTTTTCCTTCCTGTTGACTAGGGATTTCATTTTTCTTATATGAAATAGAAAACGAAAATAGAAGCGTATTTTGAATCTTTGTTAAGTCATATTAACACAGAAAAAGAAAAATGCAGTGTAATTCAATATTTGTTTTTTGTTTTAAAAGGAAAATCAAATAAACCAATCGTTTTTTGTTTTTTGATTCCCACTCATGACGGAAAAATCCAATGACCAAAAGATACACGGACCCAACAGGAAGGAAAAAACGAACCAAAAACAACCGTTTATTCATATTCGTGCACCGGAAGCTGGCATTTACAACCGAGTGAACTTAGTTCTGGATATTTAACAGGCATTCCTGTGACAATTCTCTCCAGGGGAAGTTTGATTTTAATATTTTATTGGTCGGGTTTACGTGACTCGGAAATGGCTCTGTACGCGGCAGTTCGGGTAACCATGGCAACCATAGCGGCGCTGAAACAACAGATTAAGGATTATTTTTTAAAGATTGATTAAGGACTTGTTCCACAGCGGTTTGACGCACAATGACATTTCCTGCACGTTGCAGCAGATGAGTCTCCTGCAATGCTCAGAAATGAGCGTCAGAAGATTCTGTGCTCGGCATGATCTGAGGAGAAAAAGACGCAGAGCTGGAGAGCGCTTTGATTCATCATGGCCGAATGACCGGCTATCTGTCTTCACTGGGGGTGCATGCTGGAGAAGGTCGGGTTGGAAGAATTAATTTAGTCCCACGCGTGAGGAATCCACGTGATTATCATTATATGTATAAATTGCACTGCAGCACAAACTTTACCTGACGCCTGAATTCATGGCTGATGGAGCTCTCTCAGGTTCTTCCAACCCGACCTTCTCCAGCAAGCACCCCCAGTGAAGACAGATAGCCGGTATTGCGGCTTTCCTGTACTTTTAAGAGCCGCTTGAGAGTTTATTGTTAGGTCCTGTATATTTGCATGACGCGCTGCTGACAGAGAAGGCTACGCTGAGTCCGACAGAAGTTTTATGGCGTTTAATGACAAAACTCAGCCACAACGGCCTTCCGACATGCTTAATGGGTTTTAAACGTGTACACTGCAAACGTGATCGGGGTGATCAGTGTTCAGTACAAAGCTGTCAACAAAAATTAGGCTACGGCTCCCTAACAGCCTGTCCTAACTGCATGCGAGCGTCCGACTGTCGCGCCGCAATGCGTGGCATCGGACCCGCTCTGAAGCCGTTATCGGCCCCACGTTCTACCGCGTTCTTTTGATTGACAGCTGAGACTCGCCTTTTAGAAGGCTGATTTATGGTTCCGCGTTACACCAACGCAGACCTTACAGCGTAGGGTACGCGGCGCGGTCACCGAACGGTGCGCGTCGCCGCGCACCCTACGCTGTAGGCTACGCCGTCGATTTTACGCGGAACCATAAATCAGCCTTTATTCACCCGCCCGTGCGCTCCTGAAAGAAACTCCTAACATTAGCCGACTCCTAAAAGAGTAAAGGGACAAGTAAAAGATGGGTGATTACTTGTAATCTCCCTATGTTTGTACTTTCTAAACAGAAAACAAGCTTATTATTCGGTGGAATAAGTGGGGAAAAAACCGAACAATTAATAACGGCGTGTGATTACGCAATCAAACAGCGAACAGCTGGAGTGACCGGCGTGCGGTGCAAACATGTCAGCATGTCAGATCATTACTGGGATGTGGGGAAAAAGCAGAGGACACGATCAATCCGGCAGGATCCGGGACAAATGAAGCCCTAATAAGATTAAGATAAGATTCTTATTATATCTTATTATCTTATCAGAACCTTCCAGCCTGGCGATCTCCCTCCAGCAGCTGCCACTTTATTGAAGTTCTTGTATTGAAATGACTGTTTCCTACAGCGCTTTACACTTTTTTTTCAACTTTCAACCGGCTTTCAACGCGAGCGACGGGAAGAAAATAGAAGCAGGGCGTGCGACAAAAGTCCAGCTCAAAACGACGCCGCGTCGCTCGCAACCAGTGTAGACAGTGCAATAAAAAATAAAGCAATGGAACTGTTTTTGACGCTGACTCTCGCTCGCGTCGCATGCAGTGTGTATATTTGCAATATACTGTGGACATCTGAATAAAAACCTCATAAATAGATTGAATCAAAGCGCTCTCCAGCTCTGCGTAGCCTTTTTCTCCTCAGATCATGCCGAGCACAGAATCTTCTGACGCTCATTTCTGAGCATTGCAGGAGACACATCTGCTGCAACGTGCAGGAAATGTCATTGTGCATCAAACCGCTGTGGAACAAGTCCTTAATCAATCTTTAAAAAATAATCCTTAATCTGTTGTTTCAGCGCCGCCATGGTAACCATGGTTACCCGAACTGCAGCATACAGAGCCATTTCCGAGTCACGTAAACCCGACCAATAAAATATTAAAATCAAACTTCCCCTGGAGAGAATTGTCACAGGAATGCCTGTCAAATATCCAGAACGTTCACTCGGTTGTAAATGCCAGCTTCCGGTGCACGAATATGAATAAACGGTTGTTTTTGGTTCGTTTTTTCCTTCCTGTTGACTAGGGATTTCATTTTTCTTATATGAAATAGAAAACGAAAATAGAAGCGTATTTTGAATCTTTGTTAAGTCATATTAACACAGAAAAAGAAAAATGCAGTGTAATTCAATATTTGTTTTTTGTTTTAAAAGGAAAATCAAATAAACCAATCGTTTTTTGTTTTTTGATTCCCACTCATGACGGAAAAATCCAATGACCAAAAGATACACGGACCCAACAGGAAGGAAAAAACGAACCAAAAACAACCGTTTATTCATATTCGTGCACCGGAAGCTGGCATTTACAACCGAGTGAACTTAGTTCTGGATATTTAACAGGCATTCCTGTGACAATTCTCTCCAGGGGAAGTTTGATTTTAATATTTTATTGGTCGGGTTTACGTGACTCGGAAATGGCTCTGTACGCGGCAGTTCGGGTAACCATGGCAACCATAGCGGCGCTGAAACAACAGATTAAGGATTATTTTTTAAAGATTGATTAAGGACTTGTTCCACAGCGGTTTGACGCACAATGACATTTCCTGCACGTTGCAGCAGATGAGTCTCCTGCAATGCTCAGAAATGAGCGTCAGAAGATTCTGTGCTCGGCATGATCTGAGGAGAAAAAGACGCAGAGCTGGAGAGCGCTTTGATTCATCATGGCCGAATGACCGGCTATCTGTCTTCACTGGGGGTGCATGCTGGAGAAGGTCGGGTTGGAAGAATTAATTTAGTCCCACGCGTGAGGAATCCACGTGATTATCATTATATGTATAAATTGCACTGCAGCACAAACTTTACCTGACGCCGGAATTCATGGCTGATGGAGCTCTCTCAGGTTCTTCCAACCCGACCTTCTCCAGCAAGCACCCCCAGTGAAGACAGATAGCCGGTATTGCGGCTTTCCTGTACTTTTAAGAGCCGCTTGAGAGTTTATTGTTAGGTCCTGTATATTTGCATGACGCGCTGCTGACAGAGAAGGCTACGCTGAGTCCGACAGAAGTTTTATGGCGTTTAATGACAAAACTCAGCCACAACGGCCTTCCGACATGCTTAATGGGTTTTAAACGTGTACACTGCAAACGTGATCGGGGTGATCAGTGTTCAGTACAAAGCTGTCAACAAAAATTAGGCTACGGCTCCCTAACAGCCTGTCCTAACTGCATGCGAGCGTCCGACTGTCGCGCCGCAATGCGTGGCATCGGACCCGCTCTGAACGCGTTATCGGCCCCACGTTCTACCGCGTTCTTTTGATTGACAGCTGAGACTCGCCTTTTAGAAGGCTGATTTATGGTTCCGCGTTACACCAACGCAGACCTTACAGCGTAGCGTACGCGGCGCGGTCACCGAACGGTGCGCGTCGCCGCGCACCCTACGCTGTAGGCTACGCCGTCGATTTTACGCGGAACCATAAATCAGCCTTTATTCACCCGCCCGTGCGCTCCTGAAAGAAACTCCTAACATTAGCAGACTCCTAAAAGAGTAAAGGGACAAGTAAAAGATGGGTGATTACTTGTAATCTCCCTATGTTTGTACTTTCTAAACAGAAAACAAGCTTATTATTCGGTGGAATAAGTGGGGAAAAAACCGAACAATTAATAACGGCGTGTGATTACGCAATCAAACAGCGAACAGCTGGAGTGACCGGCGTGCGGTGCAAACATGTCAGCATGTCAGATCATTACTGGGATGTGGGGAAAAAGCAGAGGACACGATCAATCCGGCAGGATCCGGGACAAATGAAGCCCTAATAAGATTAAGATAAGATTCTTATTATATCTTATTATCTTATCAGAACCTTCCAGCCTGGCGATCTCCCTCCAGCAGCTGCCACTTTATTGAAGTTCTTGTATTGAAATGACTGTTTCCTACAGCGCTTTACACTTTTTTTTCAACTTTCAACCGGCTTTCAACGCGAGCGACGGGAAGAAAATAGAAGCAGGGCGTGCGACAAAAGTCCAGCTCAAAACGACGCCGCGTCGCTCGCAACCAGTGTAGACAGTGCAATAAAAAATAAAGCAATGGAACTGTTTTTGACGCTGACTCTCGCTCGCGTCGCATGCAGTGTGTATATTTGCAATATACTGTGGACATCTGAATAAAAACCTCATAAATAGATTGAATCAAAGCGCTCTCCAGCTCTGCGTAGCCTTTTTCTCCTCAGATCATGCCGAGCACAGAATCTTCTGACGCTCATTTCTGAGCATTGCAGGAGACACATCTGCTGCAACGTGCAGGAAATGTAATTGTGCGTCAAACCGCTGTGGAACAAGTCCTTAATCAATCTTTAAAAAATAATCCTTAATCTGTTGTTTCAGCGCCGCTATGGTTGCCATGGTTACCCGAACTGCAGCGTACAGAGCCATTTCCGAGTCACGTAAACCCGACCAATAAAATATTAAAATCAAACTTCCCCTGGAGAGAATTGTCACAGGAATGCCTGTTAAATATCCAGAACTAAGTTCACTCGGTTGTAAATGCCAGCTTCCGGTGCACGAATATGAATAAACGGTTGTTTTTGGTTCGTTTTTTCCTTCCTGTTGACTAGGGATTTCATTTTTCTTATATGAAATAGAAAACAAAAATAAAAGCGTATTTTGAATCTTTGTTAAATCATATTAACACAGAAAAAGAAAAAATGCAGTGTATTCAATATTTGTTTTTTGTTTTAAAAGGAAAATCAAATAAACCAATCGTTTTTTGTTTTTTGATTCCCACTCATGACGGAAAAATCCAATGACCAAAAGATACACGGACCCTGTTTTAATTCCCAATTTAGATTTTCAAACACATCAATGAAATCGGAAAACGGATAATGGATAATGGATAACGATCCGTTTTTTATTATCAAAACAAAAGATGGGGAATGGATTATTTTGAATTATTTCTCTATTTTTATTTTGTAATTTCAAAACCAAAAACGGATGGCCGCGAAGTACACGGACCACATGTTGATGTTTGCATGTTTGCCGGCGTGCACCCACCTGCCGGGGGCTCGAAGTACGCCTCCTGCTCCTCCTCGATGGGCTCCGTGTCGTTGTGCGCCGTGCGCTTGTGCATGGCCAGCGTGCTGATCTGCTTGTAGGTTTTCCCGCAGTGGTTGCAGTTGTACGGCTTGCAGGGCGTGTGAACCACGTGGTGCTTGTAGAGGCTGGAGTACTCCGTGAAGCGCTTCTCGCAGCCGGGCACCGTGCACACGTACGGCTTCTCTCCTGCAGGGGGGGTAGAGGAGACGGGGTCAGCGGGGTCAGGGGTCAGTGTGACATCACGGCGGACGACCACACCAAAGATACTCTATACAGAAGATAGCGCATTACTGTTTCTGCCAATGGTATGAAATGGTATGAAATGGTTTACACTTCCTGTCTCCTAAGTGGGCGTGGCCACCCCTCTCCCCACATCGTTTTGGAACAAACAACACTAGATACAGTCAAAGATACTCTACATTTATTTATTGAACGTCTCTGATACAGTGCAACTTTAATATTTGCGCCTTATTTTGCCGCTCGTTTTTTTTTTTTTTTTATCTGCTACTTTTTATCTGCTCTGCTTTATCTGATATCAACCCAGTACAAGATCATCGGATCAGTCTAATATTCTTTTTTTCTAGTGCTGGGCGGTATGACCAAAAATGTATATCACGGAATTATATCAAAATTATATCGGTTTCACGGTATTTTTTTTTCATGCACAACTGGGTGTTAACCACATTTTCTAATGATTTGGAAAGGAATTGCTGCAGTAAATTGGCTTAGAATGGCCTATTTTACTGTCGAATCAAATAAATTTGATTTAGGCTTTTCAAAGAAAAAAATCTTTAAAAAAATTACAAGGTAGAAAATATTTATTGAACATAAAAAACTGAACATGTTTTAATTTCCCAGCATTATGTTGTTTTGGTTCCACCTCCTGGTGAATGTTTGGTAAAATTTTTATGTGGTTACTTTTTGGTTGGCCAACGATTTATGTTTGTGGTGCAACCGGTACGGGAGCAGAGCAGTCTATTTCCTTATATTACAACGCCGTTATTAATTGTTCGTTTTTTTCCCCCACTTATTCCACCGAACACCGAAAGGGTTTTTTTGACATTTTCGGCCGAACAATTTCGGTTACTGAACAATCGGTGCATCACTACTGCTAAACAGTCCCCTCACAAACAGTGTCCAGTGGCGCTACGTTCCGCTGTGCGGCGCGGCGGAACATAGCACCGCGCGGCGTTCCCAACTTTGTGTACGCTAGTGTACATACTCACCGGTATTACGGTATATGAAACATTCATATCATAAGAAAAATAAACACCGGTATTCGGTATGAACCGGTATACCGCCCAGCACTACGTTTTTCCTTCCAAAAAGACTTCAATAATAACAATAACAGTATTATTAAGCAAAGAAGCAAGTTTTATTTTAGTTTTAAAGCTTATCCGATGTGAAAACGACTTTGGCAGTTCTGCAGTGACCGACGACTCTGAGCAGAGCTATGTATTATTATTATATTATATTATATTATTAGCTATGAGAGCCAAATCTGGCGAGAGTGTGTTGCTCAGACAGAGACTGGTCTCAAACAAAGTTCATTTTCTCCTAATTGTACAGTCTGAAAATGTCCATTTTGGTGTCAGAATGTTCAGAAGGTTTGTGGTTTTTGAAAAATGGGTCCCATATTTACTTAGGTTACTATGGGGCGAAGGAATTGGTAATAATCTGTGCTCACGTTCACTTTTCCCATAGGACTCAATAGACTCAGGACCTACTTCCTGTCTCCTAAAGGGGCGTGGCAGTCACGTGACACAGATACAGGAAACACCACCGTAGCGGGCTGTAGAGTTTATTGAACGTCTCTGGCCACACCCACCCGTGTGGATCCTCATGTGGTTCTTGTAGTTTGTGGCGCTGGCGAAGGAGCGTCCGCAGCTGGGCTCGGAGCAGTAGTACGGCCGCTCCCCCGTGTGCGTCCGGATGTGCACCTTGCGGATGTTGGAGGTGGTGAAGGAGCGACCGCAGCCCTCCACCGGGCACTTGAACGGCTTCTCTCCTGCAACACAGAAACACGGGGGTGTGAGCGCCGGGCGGCTGGGGCGGCCAGGGCGGCGCTGGCCGAGGAAAGTTGCTTTCGTCAACGAAAATTATGAATAAATATCATTGTCAACAAGTGTGGGGACCTTTCCTGATGCATTCCAGACCCTATGAACTAAACTACATATCTCTTACTTACTCCGACTGCAGGCTAGGGATGGGCGGTATGGACTAAAAAATATATCACGATCATTTCTGGCATTTATCCCCATAACGATAAAAATAACGATAAAAAAATACCAATTCAACTCCATCTTTGTAACTATAAATCTATCTCACTCTCAGATCCGCCATGTTTGTTACACAAAAACCTCATCAACGGGAATTTATCTTTCTTTCTTTCTTTCTTTCTTTCTTTCTTTCTTTCTTTCTTTCTTTCTTTCTTTCTTTCTTTCTTTCTTTCTTTCTTTCTTTCTTTCTTTCTTTCTTTCTTTCTTTCTTTCTTTCTTTCTTTCTTTCTTTCTTTCTTTCTTTCTTTCAGGCTCATTTCCTTCCTTCCTTCCTTCTTTTTTCCCTTCCTTCCTTCCTTTCTCTCTTCCTCCCTTCCTCCCTCCCGTAATATTACGAGAATAAAGTCGTAATATTACGAGAATAAAGTCGTAATATTACGAGAATAAAGTCGTAATATTACGAGAATAAAGTCGTAATATTACGAGAATAAAGTCGTAATATTACGAGAATAAAGTCGTAATATTACGAGAATAAAGTCGTAATATTATGAGAATAAAGTGTTAATTTATGAGAATAAAGTGTTAATTTATGAGAACTCTAACAGGAAGAGTTTGTTAAAATGTTTGAAGTTATATTTATATATTTATAATATATTTAATATTACGACTTTATTCTCATATTATTATCACTTTATTTTCGTAATTTCCTTCTTTTTTTTTTTCTTAGTTTGGCCCTAATACTCCGTCGTAGAAAACAAAAAGATGGGGAGAAATGTGGAAAAATATGTTGTAAATTCAAATTAGAGTCTTCTGTATCTGGAATGAATGTATTATTGAGTCTATAAGGTAACAATAATAGAATAATAAGATAACCTTGTTTGAATTGTAAAATGGGTTTGGCTAAATACAATCTTTGACTAAAAGCAGACTAGAATGAGCTTCACCCGTGTGCGTCCTCGTGTGCTTCTGCAGGTCTCCGGACGTCTTGAAGGACTTGCAGCAGTTCATCTCCTGGCAGCGGTACGGCTTCTCCCCGGTGTGGGTGCGGGAGTGGCTCTTCAGCCCGTAACCTGCCGGCGGAGGACACACGGGAGTTAGCGAGTTAGCGCCCCCTGCTGGCCGGCAGGGATGGGCGGTATGGACTAAAAAATGATCACGATAATTTCTGGCATTTATCCCCATAACGATAAAAATAACGATAAAAAAAATACCAATTCAACTCCACCTTTTAACTATAAATCTATCACCACATTCAGTCTTTGGAGCCAAAACACTGCTGTAAAAGATACTAAATACTACTAAACGTAATCAATGGGAATTTATCGTTCTTTCTTGCTCAAATCTTTCTTTCTTTCTTGCTCAAATCTTTCTTTCTTTCTTGCTCAAATCTTTCTCTCAAATCTTTCTTTCTTTCTTGCTCAAATCTTTCTCTCAAATCTTTCTTTCTTTCTTTCTCAAATCTTTCTTTCTTTCTTGCTCAAATCTTTCTTTCTTTCTTGCTCAAATCTTTCTCTCAAATCTTTCTTTCTTTCTTTCTCAAATCTTTCTTTCTTTCTTGCTCAAATCTTTTTCTTTCTTTCTCTCTTTCTTTCTTTCTTTCTTTCTTTCTCTCTTTCTTTCTTTCTTTCTTTCTCAAATCTTTCTTTCTTTCTTTCTTTCTTTCTTTCTTTCTTTCTTTCTTTCTTTCTTTCTTTCTTTCTTTCTTTCTTTCTTTCTTTCTTTCTTTCTTTCTTTCTTTCTTTCTTTCTTTCTTTCTTTCTTTCTTTCTTTGTGGATTTAACGCAGAATCATAAATCAGGCTTTACACAAAAACGTCATCATCGGGAATTTATCGTTTATCGACAAATTCTTACCGTGGGGAATTTTTTTGACGGTTTATCGTGAACGGTAAAATATCACCCGTTCCTGCTGGCCGGCGGGTTTACATATGGGGGCTTTAAACCGGTCTGACACGCTGCTGCTGGTTACCAGCCTCATCATCTCATTGGCTGTTAGGTCAGCCACATGCCCCGCCCCCTCATGCACAAAATATCTACACTATTATTATTATTATTATTATTATTATTATTATTATTATTATTATTATTAATAATAATTAAGTTTATAACGCACTTTATATTTAGTAATCTCAAAGTGCTACAGAGCACAAAAATAATATATTTAAAAACTACGGAAGGGCCATGCAGGAGAAAAAATATTTGAGGCGGGAAGATTTTTTTATTGTTCACTTCGAGAAAAAAGTCAAAATGTCGAGAAAAAAGTCGAAATGTCGAGATTAATGTTGAAATACAATTTCAAGAATAAAGTCGAAATTTTGTGAATAAAGTCCAAATTTGGCCTTTTTTCTCAAAATTTCAACTTTATTCACGAAATTTTGACTTTATTCTTGAAATTGTACTTCAACATTAATCTCGACATTTCGCCTTTTTTCTCAAAGTAAAAAAAAAATGAAAAAAAAAAAAGATCTTCCTCCTATAAAATATTCCTTTTATTTTTCTCCTGCCTGGTCCTAATACTCTTCCGTAAAAAACAGAGCATATAAAAGATATATTTTGCTCTAAGTTTTCTTAAAAAGATGTGTTTTCAGGTCATGTTTCAATGCGTTTAATATCTTTTAGCCACGCCCAGAAGTTTGATTGGCATGCACCCTGGAGACGACGTGGCGTTATAGAAACAGTAATTATATTATCAACAATAATTAAATCATATATTCCTGTAATCCGGCGGTGAAACGTCACATGAGGGTCAAACGCTGAGTCACCTGTGGCGAACTTCTTCATACAGCCTCGGAAGTTACAGATGTAGGGCTTGTCTCCGGTGTGCGAGCGTTCGTGGACCTGCAGCAACGGAGAGTTTTTCAAAATAAAAGTCCACAAGATCGAAACACAACAGGTTAATAAAAGCAACGATTAGCCTGATTAGTGATGAATTAAACGTATAATACTCTGCTCAGACCCCCCAGGGAGAGGCTATGGGGTGCAGAGCGTCGTTACCTTCAGGTGGTGGGCCGTGGTGTACAGCTTCCCACAACCTTCATATTCACAGCGGAACGACTTCTCCCCCACGCTGGAGTCTTTAGACGACCGCGTCGGCCGACTCTCCTGCAGCACGATCTGCCGGTGAGAGACGTCATTAAACACCGTTACACCATTAAAACGCTATTAAATACCATTAAAACACAGTTAAATACCATTAAAACACTGTTAAAACGCCGTTAAAACACTGTTAAAACGCAGTTAAATACTAAGGCTGAGGATCGATTCAAATGTCAAGAATCGATTCTGATTCTTAAGATTCAGAATCGATTATCAAGATTTGATTCGATTCTGATATTGATTTGGGTTAGTTTTATTAAAACTGTTTTTTGAGGTGTTGCATGAATTATATGACTGTAGTTATGCAAAATATTACTACTAGTATTATATTGAGATTAAACAGCAAGTATTGCAGCTAATGATGCTGTAAGGACCAATCAGCTCCCAGAATGCTGATAGAACTGAAACAGAAACATCGTGGGGCAGAATTACCAAACAGATCCAGGGAGGAAACAGAGACGGATGAAATCAGTTTTATTTTTTCCCACATTCCGTTTTTATTTGTTCCATTTTCGGTCTATTTTGGTTTTTATTTTTTGAGCATTTGGTTTTTAACATTTTTTGCAAATGTAACCCCAAGACAGTATATAAAGTAATGAAATATAGACAATTTATGCAATTATAACCTAACACTTTAATGTTTTCATACCTTTAAACATATTTAAAGGCAAAATCATGGCACCAGTTATTCTCGTGTCCAACAAAACATTCCTTTTTTGGGGAAAAAGAAAAAAATAACCAAAAGTTGTAATGTAATGATAAAAAAAAATACATAAATAAATAAAAGAAAAAAAGAAAAAGAAAAAAATTGATCTTGAATCGATTTTTAGGAATTAATATGAGAATCGATTTAAAATTGGGAAATCGATTTTTTCAACACAGGCCTATTAAATACTATTAAAACACTGTTGAAATGCAGTTAAAACGCTGTTAAACGCAGTTAAAACAGTCAAAACACAGTTAAACGCCGTTAAAACACTGTTAAAACACTGTTAAAACACTGTTAAAATGTTAAACCACATTAAAACACAGTTAAAATGCTAAACCATTGTTAAAACACTGGTAAACAGACGTACCCTCATGTGGACGCCTCCGTCTGCATCCACGCCCCGGAAGGAGCTCAGAGCGTTGTCCACGTTCTCCACCTGAGGAGAGTGTGTTACATTAGAACTCACAGATTATGAAAAATCTAAAAAAATTAGAATATTTTATGAAATCAATAAACAATTCAATCATCAAAATTATAACAAATAAAAGGTTTAAAATATCTTGCTTTGCATGTAATGAGACTATGTAATGTATTAGTTTTGCCTTTTAAGTTGAATTATTGAAATAAATTAACTTTTACACAGTATTCTAATTTTCCGACCTTCACTTGTATCTATATTTATATTTACCTGCATACAGAACATCTGGGCTGATGTTACGTACGTAGCATAGGAGGCTATTCCAGTTGCTAGTATGGTTGTCTGTCTGTACAGTCATGCAAGTTCAATGCTATTAAAGCACTTTAAACTTTAAATCAAAGCATTTTATTTTTTCATATAAAGTACCGTATTTTCGCGACCATATGGCGCACTGTGTGGAAAGGCGCACCCTCAGTTTTGTGTGTCATTTTTGGTTTTAAAACACACATACGGCGCACCGACCCAAAAGGCGCCGTCTACGGAGACGGAGCTGCACAGACACGCGTTGCAAAACACACACGCGCTAAAAATACAGCAGAAGCAAAACTTAGTTTGATATTTTACTTCACTTTTCACATCAATCAAACCCTTCAAAGGTTCATATTCTGTTTCTGCATTAAAGAATTTAAAAAAACCACCGGGTTGCTGCACAAACCTGTCTCAGCCACTGATCATCTCCTCATCCATCCAGCCCTTTTCATTTCACTCTGGCTGGAAAAGTCTCTTTAGGGAACGCTTTTCTTTTAAAAATCCCGACGGTCCCCGGTCCCGCTCCCCGTTTGCTCCCTCGCGCTGGACCGGGTCCCGGGCAGCGCGTGTGTGTGAGCGGGTCCAGCGCGAGGGTCCCGGTCCACCCCCCCCCCCCCCCCCCCCCCCGCGCGCTGGTCCCGCGGCGGACCCCCCCCCCCCGCGCTGGTCCCGCGGCGGTCCCGGGTCCCGCGTCCCGGGACCCTCGCGCTGGACCCGCTCACACACACGCGCTGCCGGGGAGCCGGTACCGGGGTTTGTATCCGACAGGAGCTCCGTTAATTCAGCTGCGCCAGTCCGAATTTCCAGACCTGTCTCCTGTCCCCCTCTTTTCATTCACCCTTATAATGACTCCGGCTGGAAACCTCTTATGCAAAGTCTTTCTTTTAAAAATCACCATAAGTTTCTGTCCATCAGCTGCGCCAGTCCAGCACCACATAGCCTACATGAGAATCTGTGTGTCGCGCCGCGAATACACACACGCGCATGTCGGGATCCGGTACCGGGTTTGTAACCGACAGATTTGGCTGCAAATCTCGGAAAGTGAAGCTGATCTGACCTGAGACAGACCCCTTAGTTTGATTGTATTTTATTTCACTTTACACATCAAGCAAATCCTTAAAAGTCTTCATCATCTGTTTCGCATTAAACAGCTCAGTGGATGGTCTCATTCAGCTTCACCCGCCCCCTTCTCTTTTTACCTTCCCATGGTGGCCGACCTGACATTACCGTAATTCAGGTAATAGACACGGCGCACCGTTTCTTAAGGCGCCCGGCACATTTAAAAAAAAAAAAAAAAAAGTTGCGCCTTATGGTCGCGAAAATACGGTAACACATTTGTATTCAGTTTAGAAGTTTTGGGGCTTTTTTTTGGCTCCTGCGCTGCTGAAATCGGGGCATCCCTTATTTCTATTTCTGAAAGGTGGCAACCCTATGTACAGATTAGGGCTGGGCGATATATCGAGATTTTAATATATATATCGATATATTTTCAAACGCGATATGGTACGAGACAATATCGTTTATTAATTTTTTTTTTTTTTTTTTTACGATTTTGATATAACTTATTTTGTAACAAATTGACTTGAATGTTTTATTTTAGATTTGCACAAATGTTTTGTTATTTGCACAACTGTCAACCTCAGTGGAAAAGTCTGCCTGTTACTGTCTACATTGTATTAATTGCACAGTGTATTTTAATTTAATTGTTATGCAGGAAAGGGATATTTGTTTTATTTTATTCACGAAGCATTTTTATTCTATATATGCAGACAGTTTATTTTTATCTGATTTGTTTTATACATGTTGATATTGTGCAGACCTCTGTTAATAAAGGAACCTGTGTGACATTTGGCACGAGGCTTTGTATTAAAACTGACTGTTTTTTTAAGGGTTTGCCTCAGAAAAAAATGAAGCTAACAGAGATGCTAACAGAGATGCTAACAGAGATGCTATGCTATAATGCTTTGGGGGAAACTCCAATTATGGCACAGAAAAAATATCGATATATATCGAGTATCGCCATTTAGCTAGAAAATATGGAGATATGACTTTTGGTCCATATCGCCCAGCCCTAGTGCAGGTGAGCGTTACCTTGGTGCCGTACTGCTCCAGCACGCTGATGGTCTCGGGGTCGATGGTGGCCCCCTCGGCCTGCAGGTCAGCGATGGAGCCGTCCGTCTGGATGGCCAGGATGGTGCTGGGCTGCGGCATGTGCACCGTGTGCTGGATGTAGGCCGTGCTGCCGTCCTCCAGCTGCACCTCCTGCAGGCCGCTCTGCTCGTACGTGTCTGGGGGGCAGGGGACACGGAGAGGTGAGGAAACTCACACGGCCTCCGAGCCGGGCCATTTGGTTTATTAATCAAGAATCAAGACTAATCAACTGGAAAGACGACGTCTTACTCTGAAATTAACATGAAATTCACAACTAATATTGTTTCTGTCAGACTGTTTCAATTATAGTTTTAGTCTAGTCTTTGGGTCCAGCTATCATTTTAGTTTTAGTCACGTTCATTCTCCTTTAAGTCGTGTCAAGTTTCAGTCGACTAAAAGTCAGAGCATTTTAGTCTTATTTTAGTCAGAATTTTTAAGGACCATTTTAGTAAAAGATTGTATTTAACCAACCCATTTTACAATTCAAACAAGGTTATCTTATGATTATATTATTGTTACCTTATAGACTCAAGAATACATTCATTCAAGATACAGAAGACTCTAATTTGAGTTTACAACATATTTATTTTTCTGCATTTCTTCTCACCATCTTTTCTTTTTTTTTTTTTGCAACTTTCTTTTTATTGGTGTTTTCAGGTTTTTTCCAACAATAAAGTAAAAATAAATTATATATATTATATATAAAATGAAATAAGAGAACAGGTTGACTTAGGGCCTACATTAATAAAAAATAAAGAAAAACACCCAATAAAAACAGGATTTTACATTCACAGAGTCATTTTGACATCGGCATTTCGATTTTTTTCTCGAAGTGCATAATGAAAAAAAAATCTTCCTCCTCTAAAATTATATATATATATACACACAGATATATATATATATATATATATATATATATATATATATATATATATATATATATATATATATATTATATAAACTGGTTTAAAGACTAAAGAGGAAACTACTGAAAACATGGACATTAAGGATCTTTGGTAGAACATTTCGTCTCGTTTTGGTCAACGAAAATGAAGACGCATTTTAGCAGAGTTTTTATCTTGTAATCTACATTTTAGTCTGTTTTTTATTCATCTACGATATTGCATTATATATTTATCGTTATCATCACATGACCAGCATTTTGGTCTCGTCTCGTTTTCCTCAGGTGATAAAGGTTCGTTGACGAAGATATTTAGTCAGAATTTTCGTTGACTAAAGCAACTTTATTCCAGACTTCAGTCTCGGTCCGTTTATTTGTACGTCACTAAAAACTCACCTCAGGGAACTTCACAGAGGAATAAAAATATTAGATTAAGGTGTATTTACCTTTGGGTGTGTGGATGTAGGCCGTTGTTCCGTCCTCTAACTGGACCGCCTGCCCGTCTTCCAGCTGTAAGCTGTCTCCTCCTGCCACCAACGGAAAACACAAAACTGTCCTGTGAGCAAAGTCCTTTTATGAAGTCAAATTAAATAACAACGTGAATAGGACTGCAATGATTGCTCGAGTAACTTGATTACTAAAAATGATGGAGTTTCCTCGGCCTCGTTTAAATAAAAAATACATTTAAACTTAAGCGGAAGAAGACGGCGTCTTCAGTTTAGCTGCAGAAACGCCGGCCGGGACTGACAACAGTAATACATGAGAAAACGCAGCAAAGCCAAAGTTATAAGAGCAAGAGACAGAAGATGTCGAAGGTGGGGGATTATTTCAAATTAAAGATAAATTAAAAATATATAAAAATAATTTAAAAAAAGGCCCCGGTCCACAGCCAAACATCTCTGTTGAAACGTGTTGGTTCTGAATGGGAAGTTGCACAATTTAAAAGAATATTTTTTATTTATTTTATTAAGTTTTTTTAAATGTTTCGGGAAATGTTAAGTTCAAAATATTTTTTTTTTTATTGGAAAATTTAACAAACAGTTTACTAGTTTGCATAATATGTAAATAACTGTCAATTATTCTCATAAAAGAAACAAATTGGTTGTTTTTTTCAACATGACATGTCTGTTCTTGGTGTTAGATTTTATAAAATAAATTTTCCAATAAAACACTTCCTGACAGCATTCAGAAGCTGTTCTAAAGCAGAGTTAGCCAATATGAACTAAGAGGAACATTTATTTTCAGGGAAAACAAAGGCAAGAACCAGCGTTAAACAAAGATGATCTCAGTGACAGGATTAATCTGTGGAACAGTTTAGATACAGAAATGAAAATGTGGAGCGTTATTACAATTCAAAAGCACCGATAAATACTAAATGATTAATACATATAAAACAAAGGTATAATACACATAGACATGTGTGTATGCATGCATGCATATATATATATATATATATATATATATATATATATATATATATATATATATATATATATATATATATATATACACACACACACATACACACAGCATGCGTGTGTATGTGTGTGTATGTATATGTGTAGGTATATGTATGTGCTTATATATTAGGCCCTCCAGAAAAACGCGATTACGCGATCGCATAATTCATTGCATAATCAGCCAAATGGCGCAGATTACGCGGGGATAGATTTATTCCTAAAAGGGCGCATATTTCCCGCGATAATTGCATATGTCCGCGCTAAATATGCGATTATGCGGGGATTATGCGGGGCTCGCTTGATTTCACAATTCACATTTTCGCATAAAGTTTGGAAAAAGGGGGAAGTGTTGTGTGACATGTCGGGACGCCCGGTCGCGAAGTACGGGACCCCCCCGGGGACCTGCGCATCCCTCACAGAAACCGCCACCCCCCAAACAGCAGCTCTCACCCGCGGGGGTGAGAGGAAAAAGGAGTGCCGTCTCCGCCGAGCCCCCAGCTTGCGCGGGGGGCGCGGCTGCCGGTGGACTCAGGATCCGCGCTGACCGCGTACCACTGCGCACGCACGCTCCCATCCACTTGGGGATCGGGCGGCGGACGCGTGGGGTGATGGAGCTCCGGCTCGTCCCCTCACCGCGTCGGTGCGCCCGGCAATCACCCGAGCACCGAGCCGCGGGCTGGAGGGGAGAGACCAGGCGGGGACCGGCCTCCGGGCCGCCACCGCCCCTCTCTCCCTCCGCCCGCGCTCTCTTTTTTTTTTCCGTCTACGACCTCAGATCAGACGAGACAGCCCGCTGAATTAAGCATATTACTAAGCGGAGGAAAAGAAACTAACAAGGATTCCCTCAGTACAATCAGCATTCTTTTAATCTGTGTTCTTATGTATTGAGTGTTGTATGTTTTTATCATGGACCTCGAGTCTGACTAATAAACGATGATGATGATGATGATGATGATGATGAGTAGCGGCGAGCGAAGAGGGAAGAGCTCAGCGCCGAATCCGCAACTTCCTGCATATTTCGCATATTTTGCAACTTTCCGCATATTCCACGACTTCCCGCATATTCCGCAATTTCACCGCATAAAAGCACATAAAAAACCTGCACATTTAATCGCATAATCAATGATTTTAGCCCGCATAATCAATGATTTTTGCCCGCGTTTTTCTGGAGGGTCTAATATATACATACAGTGTATGGAATGATATTTAGTAATGACGTGTGGAATATGCTGTATGTAGTTATTTTGTTTATACTCTGGCAACTTCTCATATGGATTTATGTATGCATTTTGTTTCATTCTCTAAATCCAAAATACACTAGTTTATAAAAGCTAACCCCCCCCCCCCTTCTTTTTTTCTTGTGAAAAGGGTCGGCGTCATAAGCTTAGGCTTCAGTCTACACCTTTTGGTCCTTGGTTTTTAGTTAAAATTGTGTTATATATATATATATATATAAATTATATATTTCTTTTGTATTACACGGACGTTTTACACCTGTACTTTGGGTTATTTGTGTTGTGGAAATTGAAAGGACCAATAAACTAAACTAAACCCGCGGCCGCTGGGTGTGTGGTGTACCTGTCTTGGGCACGGACAGGTGCCGCACGTAGGCGGCGGAGCCGTCCTCCAGCTGGATCACCTGGCCGTCCATGATCTGGCCGTCCGAGAACGGGGCCTTGTTTTCGTGCTGGATGTAGGCGGTGGAGCCGTCGGCCAGCGTGACGGCCTGCAGGCTCACCGTGTCCATGCTCTCCATGGGCTCGCCGTCTGGGAACAGCAGAGACGTTAGCAGAGACGTTAGCAGAGACGTTAGCAGGAGACGTTAGCAGGAGACGTTAGCAGGAGACGTTAGCAGGAGACGTTAGCAGGAGACGTTAGCAGGAGACGTTAGCAGGAGACGTTAGCAGGAGACGTTAGCAGGAGACGTTAGCAGGAGACGTTAGCAGGAGACGTTAGCAGGAGACGTTAGCAGGAGACGTTAGCAGAGACGTTAGCAGAGAC
Source organism: Cololabis saira (assembly GCF_033807715.1). NCBI lineage: Eukaryota > Metazoa > Chordata > Actinopteri > Beloniformes > Belonidae > Cololabis > Cololabis saira. The sequence goes on from NC_084591.1 coordinate 3,267,022, forward strand.
GTTAGCAGAGACGTTAGCAAAGACGTTAGCAAAGACGTTAGCAAAGACGTTAGCAGAGAAGCAACCTACAGACAATATACAACATGCAAAAGAGAGCAATAAGAATAGTAAATAATGTAGGATATCATGAACACACAAATGCTCTGTTTTTAAAATCACAGGCACTGGAATTCTGGGATTTGGTTGAGTACAAAACCACTCAAATTTTGTATAAAGCACGAAATAATTTACTTCCTGGTAATATACAAAAAATGTTTAGTAATAGAGAAGGAGGATATGAGCTAAGAGGGAGATGGAATTTCAAACAACCGATGGTTCATACTACTCTGAAAAGCGTGTGTGTATCTGTCCATGGGGGGAAGCTGTGGAATAAGTTACCTGACAACATCAAAGAAAGTAAAAATATTGCGCAATTCAAAAAATAATTTAAAAACAATACTCTGGATATTTATAGACATGGTGGTATATAAATCACGATTTTGGGGGAAATTGAACTGAATCTCTGGTATTATGTTTGGTATTGGCTGTGTATGTGTGTGTATTTATATGTATAGTTGGTAGGTATATGTGTACGTGTGAAAATCTATGTGTATATGAGTATGTGCACTGTATATGGGTGTAGATGCAAGCATGAATGTATCAATGTGTATGTGCGCGTATTGTATATATGCATGCTATATATGATTTGCTGGAATAAAAGATTAGGGCATCTATAAGCTTGTTAGCTTCAGCCCCTACCCTTTCGGTCCGACCTGTGTACCCTTTTTTTTGTTTTGTTGGAAGGACTTTTTTATTTTTTGCTGATCGAAATAAACAAACTCAAACTCAAACGTTAGGAGAGACGTTAGCAGAGACGTTAGCAGAGACGTTAGCCACTGGATCGACGGGTCGGAGGCTTCACCCGCCCGGCCCGGAGCTCACCTGCCACCGCCACCGCCTCCGTCAGGCACAGCGTCACCGGCTGCCCGTCTGCGTCGTGGAACTCCGACATTCCCTGCGAGTCCCGGTTTATCTGGGCCAGGAGCATCCTTCAGCTGCTGCAGACAGACGGGGAGAATCAGCCGGAGGTCAGGACCGAGCGGGAACTCACAACCGGGTCTAGAAACAGGACACTCTCCCAAACCAGACTCTGCACCAGGGCTGGGGATTAGGCCTGTGTTGAAAAAAAACGATTCTATGATTTTAAATTGATTCTCATATTAATTCCTAAAAATCGATTCATATGTCTAAGGATCGATTTAAAAAAAAAAAAAAAAAAAAAAATCATCATTACATTACAACTTTTGGTACTTTTTTGTTTATACCCAAAAAAGGAATGTTTTGTTGGACACGAGAATAACTGGTGCCAAGTGTTCAGTTATAATTGCATAAATTGTCTATATTTCTTTGCTTTATTATACTGTCTTGGGGTTACATTTGCATAAATGTTAAAAACCAAATTCCCAGCACTACTGGGGATCCATTCAAATGTCAAGAATTGATTTGATTCCGATTCTTAAGATTCAGAATCGATTATCAAGATTTGATTCGATCCAATATTGATTTGGGTTAGTGTTAATAAAACTGTTTTTTCAGCTGTTGCATGAATTATATGACTGTAGTTCTGCAACATATTAATACTAGTATTATATTGAGATTAAACAGCAAGTATTGCAGCTAATGATGCTGTAAGGACCAATCAGCTCCCAGAATGCTGATAGAACTGAAACAGAAACATCGTGGGTCAGAATTATCAAACAGATCCAGGGAGGAAACGGAGACGGAGGAAATCAGTTTTAGTTTTTCCCACATTCAGTTTAAATTTTTTCCATTTTCGGTCTATTTTGGTTTTTAATTTTTCAGCATTTTATGCAAATGTGACCCCAAGACAGTATATAAAGTAATGAAATATAGACAATTTATGCAATTATAACTGAAAATTTTTATGTTTTCATACCTTTAAACATATTTAAAGGCAAAAACATGGCACCAGTTATTCTCGTGTCCAACAAAATATTCCTTATTTGGGCATTAAAAAAAAATACCAAAAGTTGTAATGTAATGATGAAAAAAAAAAAAATATCAATCTTTAGACATACAAATCGATCTTTAGGAATTAATATGAGAATCGATTTAGAATCGGAAAATCGATTATTTCAACACAAACCTATCCTGCAAACATCCCTCACAGGCAACACTGATGGGCTTGATCCCTTGTTATCCCTTGATCCCACAATATCCTGAATTATTAATAAAATATCTGGCAAGTTTTAGTCCAAATGCAACAAGAACGCAGTTTTGTTCACGGGAGCTGGTTTCAGGGGGCGAAGTCGGCATCTTAACGCCCTTTCAGGGATTCACCTGCTCTAACAGTAGGCCTGTGTTGAAAAAAATCGATTCTCCGATTTTAAATCGATTCTCATATTAATTCCTAAAAATCGATTCATATGTCTAAAGATTGATTTAAAAAAAAAAAAAAAAAATGTCATCACTACATTACAACTTTTGGTACTTTTTTGTTTATGCCCAAAAAAGGAATATTTTGTTGGACACGAGAATAACTGGTGCCATGTTTTTGCCTTTAAATCTGTTTAAAGGTATGAAAACATTAAAGTTTTCAGTTATAATTGCATAAATTGTCTATATGTCTTTGCTTTATATACTGTCTTGGGGTTACATTTGCAAAAATGTCAAAAACCAAATTCTCATAAATGGGGAAAAAATAAAAGCGATTTTTTTGGTCCTCTGTTTCCTCCCTGGATCTGTTTGGTAATTCTGACCCACGATGTTTCTGTTTCAGTTCTATCAGCATTCTGGGAGCTGATTGGTCCTTACAGCATCCTTAGCTGCAATACTTGCTGTTTAATCTCAATATAATACTGGTATTAATATGTTGCAGAACTACAGTCATATAACATTTTATTAACAGTAACCCAAATCAATATCGGATCAAATCGTGATAATCGATTCTGAATCTTAAGAATCGGAATCGGATCTTGACATTTGAATCCATCCCCAGCCCTATCTAACATCAGTCACAACTTTACATTATCCACATCCAAGGTAGAGAAAATTAGCTGCAAGTCAAAAGCTGGATAATCCCCACCCTAAAAACACCTAATGTAAAAATACAATCCGCAAGTGTAGTTTATACATAAATTATACAAATAATGTTTTAAAAGTCCAGTCATTACTAAACTGTGATGGGCTTTGCAGCGTACAATGATGACAGCTTAGAGAACGGGACAGCTGAAAGGTCGATACGTGTCGTTTTTAAAGCTGATAATGATATAATGTTGTATAACAACCAGACTCATTCCTGGAGGTCTCCTGCTGACTGCTTAAAGGTTTGAAACTATAAAAGGTTTGTGTTAAATAGAGCAAATATCAGAGGAGCTGTTGATCCACTGCAACCTGTGGAGGTGGTTTCCATGGAAACCCCAAGTGCAGCATCCAAAGAGAAACTGTCATCTGTGATTCCAGTGAATTTCTTTGGCAGCTTGAGCGCCGCGAATAACTGCCATTTCTGTTTTGAGAGTAAAAGCTGCCCCACTCATTCCAGACAGAATTTATGTACGTTTATGTGTGCATATATGTTTACATATACAATATATTTGTACAATATAGTTCTATTTCATACATATCTTATCTGTTTTTTTTTAATTTCATACGGCACTATTTTCTTCTTCTGTATAAACTATTTATACTTTTTACTTCTTTACTTCTCTCAAACTGAATTTCCCCACTGAGGGATGAATAAAAGGACCATCTTTCTATACATGTTTATTTATGCGTGTTTATATATAACGTATGTTTCCGTATGCATATTTTTATGTATATGTATGTTTATCTATGCATATATACAGTATGTAGGCCCCACAAGCCTTGTATGAGCTAAAAGTATATACACACACACACAGAGATAAACAAACACACACACACACACACACACACACACACACACACACACACACACACACACACACACACACACACACACACACACACACACACACACACACACACACACACACACACACACACACACACACACACACACACACACACACCCCATCAGTGCATATTTTTATACAGAATAAACCTTGTGTAACTTTTCCCTAGTTACGTATATTAAAGTAAACTAAACTCGTATATTTAACACCATGTTCCATCTGTTTGGCGCTTGTGGACTTGACAGTAGCATGTAGCATCCAGCTAGCATCCAGCTAGCCTCCAGCGCGACTGTGACTTGCAACATTTCCTCCTGAAGTACGAAAACGACCCGAATTAAACGAACAATTCACCTAAAACCATCCGCCGTCTCATTCGGGACACATATGAGCGGATAAAGTCCATTTCAGACCTATTTCAGACCCCTAGGTAGCCGCGGTGCTAACGCCGCCGCTAACCGCTGCTAACGGCGCTGCTAAAGGCTGATTTATGGTCCCGCGTTACACCGACGCAGAAACGTACGGCGTACGGCGCGCTTCGCCGCGTACCTACGCCGTAACCTACGGCGTAGGCTCTGCGTCGATTTAACGCAGAAGGCAAGTTTATTTATAAAGCACAATTCAACACAAGGTAATTCAAAGTGCTTTACATCAACATTAAAAGCGGCAAGACATAATTAGACAGTAAATAACAAATACAATGAAATAAAATTATGAGAAAATGTAAATTAATAAAAAGCACAAGTTGTTAAAAATAAGGGCAGTAGGTTTTTTTTATTATTTTAATTACTTTTTTTATTAATACCGTTACTATTGTTATTATCCTGTTTTTCTATAAGCAATATATACTTGAAATTTTTCTGTAATTTCTGAAACCGGTTCTAATAAAAAACATTTAGAAAAAAAATAAATAAATAAGGGCAGTAGAGTCCAGCAGGTAAGTATTTAATTTAAGAGTACGCTTAAATAGCAAATAAATGAAATTAAATGATAAGAAAAGGAGGTAAAATAATAAAAAGCACAAGCTGTTAAAAATAAGGGCAGTAGAATACAGCAGGTAAGTATTTGCTTCAGTAAACAATGTTTTTATCCTGATTTAAAGGATCTACAGTTGGAGCAGACCTCAGGTCTACAGGAAGTTTGTTCCACCGGTGAGGAGCAGAATAACTGAACGCTGCAGAAACCTTGCTTGGTTCTGGTTCTGGAACCACAACAAACCAGATCCAGATGAACCTCAGGGGTCTGGGAGCTTCATAGGAACTAACAGATCCAGCATGGATTTTGGTCCAAGACCATTCAGGTCTTTGTAGACCAGCAGTAAGATTTTAAACTCTATCCTTTGACTCACTGGAAGCCAGTGTAGTGATTTCATGACCGGTGTAATGTGGTCCAGTTTCCTGGTGTAATATGGTCCAGTTTCCTGGTGTAACATGGTCCAGTTTCCTGGTGTAATATGGTCCAGTTTCCTGGTGTAACATGGTCCAGTTTCCTGGTGTAACATGGTCCAGTTTCCTGGTGTAACATGGTCCAGTTTCCTGGTGTAATATGGTCCAGTTTCCTGGTGTAACATGGTCCAGTTTCCTGGTGTAATATGGTCCAGTTTCCTGGTGTAATATGGTCAAGTTTCCTGGTCTAATGTGGTCCAGTTTCCTGGTGTAATATGGTCCAGTTTCCTGGTGTAATATGGTCCAGTTTCCTGGTGTAACATGGTCCAGTTTCCTGGTGTAATGTGGTCCAGTTTCCTGGTGTAATGTGGTCCAGTTTCCTGGTGTAATATGGTCCAGTTTCCTGGTGTAATATGGTCCAGTTTCCTGGTGTAATATAGTCCAGTTTCCTGGTGTAATATGGTCCAGTTTCCTGGTGTAACATGGTCCAGTTTCCTGGTGTAATATGGTCCAGTTTCCTGGTGTAATGTGGTCCAGTTTCCTGGTGTAACATGGTCCAGTTTCCTGGTGTAATATGGTCCAGTTTCCTGGTGTAATATGGTCCAGTTTCCTAGTGTAATATGGTCCAGTTTCCTGGTGTAATACGGTCCAGTTTCCTGGTGTAATATGGTCCAGTTTCCTGGTGTAATATAGTCCAGTTTCCTGGTGTAATATGGTCCAGTTTCCTGGTGTAATATGGTCCAGTTTCCTGGTGTAATGTGGTCCAGTTTCCTGGTGTAACGTGGTCCAGTTTCCTGGTGTAATACGGTCCAGTTTCCTGGTGTAATGTGGTCCAGTTTCCTGGTGTAATGTGGTCCAGTTTCCTGGTGTAATATGGTCCAGTTTCCTGGTGTAACATGGTCCAGTTTCCTGGTGTAACATGGTCCAGTTTCCTGGTGTAATATGGTCCAGTTTCCTGGTGTAATATGGTCCAGTTTCCTGGTGTAATGTGGTCCAGTTTCCTGGTGTAATGTGGTCCAGTTTCCTGGTGTAATATGGTCCAGTTTCCTGGTGTAATATGGTCCAGTTTCCTGGTGTAATGTGGTCCAGTTTCCTGGTGTAATGTGGTCCAGTTTCCTGGTGTAATGTGGTCCAGTTTCCTGGTGTAATATGGTCCAGTTTCCTGGTGTAACATGGTCCAGTTTCCTGGTGTAATGTGGTCCAGTTTCCTGGTGTAATATGGTCCAGTTTCCTGGTGTAATATGGTCCAGTTTCCTGGTGTAATGTGGTCCAGTTTCCTGGTGTAATATGGTCCAGTTTCCTGATGTAATGTGGTCCAGTTTCCTGGTGTAATGTGGTCCAGTTTCCTGGTGTAATATGGTCCAGTTTCCTGGTGTAATATGGTCCAGTTTCCTGGTGTAATATGGTCCAGTTTCCTGGTGTAATGTGGTCCAGTTTCCTGGTGTAATATGGTCCAGTTTCCTGGTGTAATATGGTCCAGTTTCCTGGTGTAATGTGGTCCAGTTTCCTGGTGTAATATGGTCCAGTTTCCTGGTGTAATATGGTCCAGTTTCCTGGTGTAATATGGTCCAGTTTCCTGGTGTAATATGGTCCAGTTTCCTGGTGTAATATGGTCCAGTTTCCTGGTGTAATGTGGTCCAGTTTCCTGGTGTAATGTGGTCCAGTTTCCTGGTGTAACGTGGTCCAGTTTCCTGGTGTAATGTGGTCCAGTTTCCTGGTGTAATATGGTCCAGTTTCCTGGTGTAATATGGTCCAGTTTCCTGGTGTAATGTGGTCCAGTTTCCTGGTGTAATATGGTCCAGTTTCCTGGTGTAACGTGGTCCAGTTTCCTGGTGTAATATGGTCCAGTTTCCTGGTGTAACGTGGTCCAGTTTCCTGGTGTAATATGGTCCAGTTTCCTGGTGTAATGTGGTCCAGTTTCCAGGTGTTTGTAAGGACTCTGGATCAGCGTTCTGGATCAGCTGCAGCTGCCTGATTGATTTCTTGTTAAGGCCTGTAAAGATGCCATTGCAATAATCCAACCTACTGAAAATGAATGCATGAATAAGTTTTTCCATGTCTTGTTTAGACAGAATCCCCTTAATTCTAGAATTTTACCTTTTCTCATAATTTTATCTCATTTTATTTGTTATTTACTGTTTAATTGTGTCTTGCCGCTTTTAATGTCGATGTAAAGCACTTTGAATACCTTGTGTTGAATTGTGCTATATAAATAAACTTGCATTGCCAATGTTTTTTTAGGTGGTAATAGGCAGATTTAGTGATAAACTGGCCTATAAAGATGCCATTGCAATAATCCAACCTACTGAAACTGAATGCATGAATAAGTTTTTCCATGTCTTGTTTAGACAAAATCCCCTTAATTCTAGCATTGTTTTTTTTTTAATATTGTATATTTAATTAATATTATATATTTAATATTGTTTTTTAATATATACCTCTACTGCCCTTATTTCTAACAGCTTGTGCTTTTTATTATTTTACTTCTTTTCTTACCATTTTATTTCATTTATTCGTTATTTAAGCGTACTCTTAAATTAGCAACCTGTGCTTTTATTATTATTATTATTATTATTATTATTTTACCTTCTTTTCTCATAATTTTATTTCATTTTATTTGCTATTTACTGTACAATTATCTCTTGCTGCTTTTAATGTCGATGTAAAGCACTTTGAATCACCTTGTGTTGAATTGTGCTATATAAATAAACTTGCCTTGCCTTATGCGTTACATTAACACACATCCTAGGTCAACTTTTGCACAGACTCATATCCCATATTGTACATTTTCTCTCATGTTGTACATTCTCTCTTTTCATTACATATTTGCTCTTTGTACTGCACCAATCACCACAACAAATTCCTTGTGTGTGTTCAACAAACATGGCAATAAACTTATTTCTGATTTCTTTTCTGATTAATTATGAAAATACATTTTATTTCTAGTGCACTTTCATTAAAAACAAATCTCAAAGTGCTACAAGTTCAAATCAACCATGAATAAAATTAATAGGAAAAGGCTTTTTTTTAGGTGGTAATAGGCAGATTTAGTGATAAACAGTGATAAATAGGCAGATTTAGTGATAAACAGTGATAAATAGGCAGATTTAGTGATAAACAGTGATAAATAGGCAGATTTAGTGATAAACTTTAGATGGCTGTTGAAGTTCAGGTCTGAAACTGAATGCATGAATAAGTTTTTCCATGTCTTGTTTAGACAAAATCCACTCAATTCTTGCAATGTTTTTTTTTCAATATTGTACATTTAATTAATATTATATATTTAATATTGTTTTTTAATATATACCTTATGCGTTACATTAACGCACATCCTAGGTCAACTTTTACACAGACTCATATCCGGCACTTTAAAATCTCATGTTGTACATTTTCTGTTTTCATTACATATTTGCTATTTGTACTGCAGCAATCACCACAACAAATTCCTTGTGTGTGTTCAACAAACATGGCAATAAAATTATTTCGGATTTCTTTTCTGATTAATTATGAAAATACATTTTATTTCTAGTGCACTTTCATTAAAAACAAATCTCAAAGTGCTACAAGTTAAAATCAACCATGAATAAAATCAATAGGAAAAGGCTTTTTTTTAGGTGGTAATAGGCAGATTTAGGCAGATTTAGTGATAAACAGTGATAAATAGGCAGATTTAGTGATAAACAGGCAGATTTAGTGATAAATAAATGAAGAGTGTTCTATAAATAAAATCTATTATTATTATTATTATCAGTGATAAACAGGCAGATTTAGTGATAAACTTGTTTTTTTAACTTGTTTTAATCTTGTAAGCACTCTGAGATTCTTTGAATGAAGAGTGCTCTATAAATAAAATCTATTATCATCATTATTATTATTATTATTACTATTATTGTTATATTAACAGTGATAAATAGGCAGATTTAGTGATAAACTTTAGATGGCTGTTGAAGTTCAGGTCTAAGTCAGTAATTACACCAAAGATTTCTGTCTTGATTTGTAGCTGTCAATGACATAGAGCCGTTTTTAGGGCCAAAAATCATCACCTGTCTTTCCTCCCAATGCCGCTGCTAACCGCTGCTAACGCCGCTGCTAACGCCGCTGCTAACCGCTGCTAACCGCTACCTCCAGAACCAGAGCAGGACACCGGGGGTTCCAAACATCTCCATCCGCCGCTTCTCCCCACGGCGGCGGCTCGTCCTCCGGCCGCGCAGCCCCGGCCGGCCGGCCGCCCGGAGCCGCCGCCACAAACCCGGCTTCCCCCCCCGCCCTCCGCCGCGGCCGCGGGAATAATGCACACTGGGTAAAAAACCAAGTAATACACCAACCTCGGAGATCTGCAGCGATTCCTGCCCGACCACCATGCAACTGTGCAGGAAGTTACATATTCCGCCGCACGCCGGAACATGTGCGCCGGCAGCAGCCCCGCGCCCAGGCCCCGCCCCTTTACCAAACCCTGCAAGCCCATTGGCTGGCCGAGGCGGAGGCTCCGCTCCCATTGGTCCGCGGCGCTGTCCGTCAACTGCGCTCCGGGCTTTATTTATGACCTATTCAGCTTGCTGGGCCCCCAGAGACGCCATTCTGCGTCGGTTTTCGTATTGTCTGGCACTTTTTATGTCACTGTGTCCCTTATTCAAGCGAAATAAAGCTCAAAAACGTCGGATTAAGATCCACGATGAGCGGATAATGTCTATGCCGGTGCGGGGGTGCAGCCATGTGGCGTCTTTAGCGGGATAAACGGCGAAGTGCGCGGAGGATGTTCAGGGTCCATGTTGAAAACAAGGTCGTGTGGGAAAACAGGGGGAATGTGGGCAATGCAGTGAAAAACTGCTGCTGAACTACAACAACCCACACACACGCTATTAACTCAGTCTGGAATCAAAGATAAGAGCCAGGATGAAATACTAACTCACACTAGGCATGGCAAGTTTATTTATATAGCACAATTCAACACAAGGTAATTCAAAGTGCTTTACATCAACATTAAAAGCAGCAAGACACAATTAAACAGTAAATAACAAATAAAATAAAATAAAATGATAAGAAAAGAGGTAAAATAAAACATGTATATAAGCTCACTATTTAAAATAAAAGATAAGAGCCAGGTTGAAATACTAATTCACACTAGGCATGGCAAGTTTATTTGTCTAGCACAGCGGTCGGCAACCCAAAATGTTGAAAGAGTCATATTGGACCAAAAAAACAAATATGTCTGGAGCTGCAAAAAATGAAAAGTCTTGTATAAGCCTTAGAATGAAGGCAACACATGCTGCATGTTTCTATATTAGTTATTACTGGGGGAAGAATTTTTTTTTCATTATGCACTTTAAGAAAAAAGTCGAAATGTAGACAAAAAAGTCGAAATGTAGACAAAAAAGTCGAAATGTTGAGATTAATGTTGAAGTATAATCTCGAGAAAAAATTTGAAATGTTGAGAAAAAATTTGAAATGTTGAGAAAAAAGTTGAAATGTTGAGAAAAAAGTCGAAATGTCGAGAAAATAGTAAAAATGTTGAGAAAATAGTTGAAATGTTGATTATAAAAGGAAAAAAAATAGAAAAAAGGAAAAGAAAAAAAAAGAGAAAAAAGAGGAAAAAAAGAAGAAGAAAAAGAAAAAAAGGGAAAAAAAAGGTCAAACATTTTTGAAAAAGCTCCAGGAGCCACTAGGGCGACGCTAAAGAGCCGCATGCGGCTCTAGAGCCGCGGGTTGCTGATCCCTGGACTAGCACAATTCAACACAAGGTAATTCAAAGTGCTTTACATCAACATTAAAAGCGGCAAGACACAATTAAACAGTAAATAACAAATAAAATGATAAGAAAACAGGGTAAAACATGCATATAAGCTCACTATTTGAAATAAAACATAAGAGCCGAGCTGAAATACTAATTCACACTAGGCATGGCAAGTTTATTTGTCTATAGCACAATTCAACACAAGGTAATTCAAAGTGCTTTACATCAACATTAAAAGCAGCAAGGCACAATTAAACGGTAAATAACAAATAAAATGAAATAAAATTATAAGAAAAGAGGTAAAACATGCATATAAGCTCACTATTTGAAATAAAAGATAATAACTAAGCTGAAATTGTCAAGGTTGACATTCCCCCAGCCTCCAGTTTGCCTTCAGTTTCTGTCTTGCCCCGCCTGTGTCCCATCTGCCCTGATTGTGTCTGCACCTGTGTCTCGTCATGTCTCGTTATCCCCTCAGTATATCTTGTCTTGTCATTCCTTTGTGCTCTGTCGGTCCGTACTGTTCTCTCCTCCATGTCTCCTTGTAGTTTTTGTCTTGATCCTGGTTTTTGTGTTTTTTGATCCTGCTCTGCAGCGCCTTGTTTTTGCCTTTTTATGGATTAAATCCTTTTTGTTTTTGAGAACTCCTGACTCCAGTCTCCCTCTGTCTCCTGCACTTGGGTCCTAAGAAAAACCAAACCATGACAGAAATACTAATTCACACTAGGCATGGCAAGTTTATTTGTCTAGCACAGGGGTCGGCAACCCAAAATGTTTTAGAGCCATATTGGACCAAAAACACAAAAAACTAATATGTCTGGAGCCGCAAAAAATGAAAAGTCTTGTATAAGCCTTAGAATGAAGACAACACATGCTGCATGTTTCTATATTAGTAAGAACTGGGGGAAGAATTTTTTTTCATTATGCACTTTAAGAAAAAAGTCGAAATGTCGAGAAAAAAGTAAAAATTTCGAGAAAAAAGTTGAAATGTTGAGATTAATGTTGAAGTACAATCTCGAGAAAAAATTTGAAATGTTGAGAAAAAAGTTGAAATGTTGAGAAAAAAGTCGAAATGTTGAGATTAAAAAGGAAAGGAAAAAAATAGAATAAAAGGAAAAGAGAAAAAAGTAGAAAAAAAGAGGAAAAAAGGAAAAAAAAGAGGAAAAAAAGAAAAAAAGAAGAAAAAAAAAGGTCAAACATTTTTTTTAAAGCTCCAGGAGCCACTAGGGCGGCGCTAAAGAGCTGCATGCAGCTCTAAAACCGCGGGTTGCCGACCCCTGACCTAAGGGTTCAATTTTAGTTTCTTCAGACTGAAGGAAACATCTTCTAAGTTTAATATCTGCAGATGTAAACTGTAAACTGGCTGGTTTGGTGGTTTTGGAGTAGTGACTTTCCCTCTCTGATACCCCTTTTTCCACCAAACCGGTTCCTGGGCTGGTTCTGGTTCTGGTTCTGGACCAGTACTGAATTTGGAACCAGACTTTCTGTTTCCACTGACAAAGAACTGGCTCCGGGCCAGAAGAACCAGTTCCAAGGTAGCACCAACTCTCTACTGGTCTAGAGGAAAGAACCGCTTCCGAAAGCAGAGGGGGTGGAGTTATTCAGACAAACGACAACAGCAAGATCAGCCCCCGGGTCTCGCACTCAGCAGGCACGCCGATTTCCCCCAGTGTCCAGCCACAAAAAATCCCATGGGGCCCAAAAAGCTTTTTTCCCATAGACCGCAATAGTAAAAGAGAAGCCTCTAAAACTGTTCACAGGAACCTCCAGCTGTAATCACCGGCAATTACTAATCTTTGTATTCTATATTTTTAAGTCATGGACTTTATATCCGTCAAAAATGTTCCTTCCTTGCCAGAAAAGTCCAAGAAAAGTCTCTTTCTGGGCGTGACGTCACGGCCGTGTCGGTGCCATTGATGTTGCCCCGGGGCATGATGGGAGGTGACTCAACTGCGCATGCTCTATGGGCCCCTTAACGCGGAAGTAAACCCGGAAGTCAGAAATTTTTTCGGCGTATGCGCCAGGCGAGCAACTTCCATTGAAATGAACGGCGGCCATTTTCCTGTCTGGTATCCAGTTAATATAATACATCCATGAGCAAGACTGGGAGAAGGAAACATTTTCAAATAAGGATGAATCTGGATGCAGCAAAGCATCATGGGAGGAGCAGGAGACAACCTGTCTTTTAGAGATGTGTCCACGGAGGAGCTACGTGGACCAAGTCCTGTTAGAGCAGATACCTGGTTGTTGCTGCAACTTTCACGCTAACGCAGAGAAGTAACTGATGTTTGCAGTGACGTAACTGACGTTAGCAGAGACGTAACTGACGTTAGCAGAGACGTAACTGACGTTTGCAGAGACGTAACTAATGTTAGCAGAGACGTAACTGACGTTAGCAGAGACGTAACTGATGTTAGCAGAGACGTAACTGACGTTTGCAGAGACGTAACTGATGTTAGCAGAGATGTAACTGACGTTTGCAGAGACGTAACTGACGTTAGCAGAGACGTAACTGACGTTAGCAGAGACGTAACTAATGTTAGCAGAGACGTAACTGACGTTAGCAGAGACGTAACTGACGTTTGCAGAAACGTAACTGACGTTTGCAGAGACGTAACTGACGTTAGCAGAGACGTAACTGAGGTTTGCAGAGACGTAACTGACGTAACTGACGTTTGCAGAGACGTAACTGACGTTTGCAGAGACGTAACTGACGTTAGCAGAGACGTAACTGACGTTTGCAGCGACGTAACTGACGTAACTGACGTTTGCAGAGACGTAACTGACGTTTGCAGAGACGTAACTGACGTTTGCAGAGACGTAACTAATGTTAGCAGAGACGTAACTGACGTTAGCAGAGACGTAACTGATGTTAGCAGAGACGTAACTGACGTTTGCAGAGACGTAACTGATGTTAGCAGAGACGTAACTGACGTTTGCAGAGACGTAACTGACGTTAGCAGAGACGTAACTGACGTTAGCAGAGACGTAACTAATGTTAGCAGAGACGTAACTGACGTTAGCAGAGACGTAACTGACGTTTGCAGAAACGTAACTGACGTTTGCAGAGACGTAACTGACGTTAGCAGAGACGTAACTGAGGTTTGCAGAGACGTAACTGACGTAACTGACGTTTGCAGAGACGTAACTGACGTTTGCAGAGACGTAACTGACGTTAGCAGAGACGTAACTGACGTTTGCAGCGACGTAACTGACGTAACTGACGTTTGCAGAGACGTAACTGACGTTTGCAGAGACGTAACTGACGTTAGCAGAGACGTAACTGACGTTTGCAGAGACGTAACTGACGTTAGCAGAGACGTAACTGATGTTTGCAGAGACGTAACTGACGTTTGCAGAGACGTAACTGACGTTTGCAGAGACGTAACTGACGTTAGCAGAGACGTAACTGACGTTAGCAGAGACGTAACTGACGTTTGCAGAGACGTAACTGACGTTAGCAGAGACGTAACTGACGTTAGCAGAGACGTAACTGACGTTTGCAGAGACGTAACTGACGTTTGCAGAGACGTAACTGACGTTTGCAGAGACGTAACTGACGTTAGCAGAGACGTAACTGACGTTAGCAGAGACGTAACTGACGTTTGCAGAGACGTAACTGACGTTAGCAGAGACGTAACTGACGTTTGCAGAGACGTAACTGACGTTTGCAGATGTAACTGACGTTTGCAGAGACGTAACTGACGTTTGCAGATGTAACCGACGTTTGCAGAGACGTAACTGACGTTTGCAGAGACGTAACTGACGTTTGCAGAGACGTAACTGACGTTAGCAGAGACGTAACTGACGTTTGCAGATGTAACTGACGTTTGCAGAGACGTAACTGACGTTTGCAGAGACGTAACTGACGTTTGCAGACGTAACTGACGTTTGCAGAGACGTAACTGACGTGAGCAGAAACGTAACTGACGTTAGCAGAGACGTAACTGACGTTAGCAGAGACGTAACTGACGTTAGCAGAGACGTAACTGACGTGGCTGCTCTTAGCACCCGAGCTGTGGGAAAACAAACCGGTTCTCAGCTGGTTCCAAGTTGAACGAGTTGTGAACCAGAACCAGCTCTGGAACCGGTTTGGTGTAAAAGGGGTATTTGTGGCCCTTCAGCTCACATCAGCACAGATTTACTGCGGTTCTTTCACATGGAAGCTCGTTCATCCCGGGTCCTTCAGTCCTTCGGACATCTGGAGGTTACACCCAAGTGTGAACCGGACTTGTGAACGTCCACGATTCCTCCTTTCTGAGGTCTCGGTTGACTTCTTTTGATTCTCATTTATTTCGTGCCCCCATCCGGGTTCTAACCCCGTTTAATCCCGTCCAAGGTCACGTAGGGCTGGGCGATATATCGAGATTTTAATATCGATATATTTTCAAACGCGATATGGTACCAGACAATATCGTTTATATCGATTATTAAAAAAAAAAAATTTTGATATAGCTTACTTTGTGACAAATTGACTTGAATGTTTTATTTTAGATTTGCACAAATGTTTTGTTATTTGCACAACTGTCAACCTCAGTGGAAAAGTCTGCCTGTTACTGTCTACATTGTATTAATTGCACAGTGTATTTTAATTTAATTGTTATCCAGGAAAGGGATATTTGTTTTATTTTATTCAAGAAGCATTTTTATTCTATATATGCAGGCAGTTTGTTTTAATTTCATTTGTTTTATACATTTTGATATTGTGCAGACCTCTGTTAATAAAGGAACCTGTGTGACATTTGGCACGAGGCTTTGTATTAAAACTGACTGTTTTTTTAAGGGTTTTCCTCAGAAAAAATGAAGCTAACAGAGATGCTAACAGAGATGCTAACAGAGATGCTATGCTATAATGCTTTGGGGGAAACCCCAATTATGGCACAGAAAAAATATCGATATATATCGAGTATCGCCATTCAGCTAGAAAATATCGAGTTATGACTTTTGGTCCATATCACCCAGCCCTAAGGTCACGGGTTGTTTTCTGCACCCTTTTGTTTGCTTCCAGCTCAGCGCTGAAATAAACCTTTTCCCTCCATCTCTTTCTAATTCTCTTCACTTGAAAATATCCTGCATTGTTGTAGCCTTTATTTTGAAGGTTCCGACCAGAAGTCTGGTGTTCACCTGTGTGACTTGACTGGTTTTACCGTCGATGGGGAGCCTCCCCTGCTCCGAGAGGCGTCAACACATCGGGGATTCCTGCTCGCATCTGGAGGCCGGACCGTACGAGGACGCACACACACACCAGCACGCACACACACACACACACACACGCACACACACACAGGGCGTCATGTTCACAGGGATGCAGATGGAGAACCGGGCCGACGGCGAGGTTGTGGATGCTGCAGCTCTGAGGCAGCAGAGGAGGCTGAAACAAGCCATCCGGTTCCTGCACAGAGACTCTGCTGACCTGCTGCCGCTGGACGGACTGAAGAAGCTCGGGACTTCCAACCAGGGGGTGAGCCTCGCACCCAGGTCCGCACACCCAGGTCCCAGGGCCCGGCGCCACATCAGCAGCTTCACTCATTCATTTACCGTATTTTCTGGACTATAAGCCGCACCTGCATACAAGCCGCATCTGCTCTATTTAAAAATAAAAGATATGCAAGCCGCAGATATTTATGTTGTTAGATTAGATATTTACTACATGTACAGAAGGATTCTGAACTGTAAATGATGTACATGTTTGTACCTAAATAGATCCTTTCCTAACAGTGTCTTTTAACACGGCAGCAACTTTGCTGATTAAAACGGGACAGAACCAAGAGAAAATAACCACTATTTATTTATCTATTTATCTGTTTAAAATCTGCTTCTACTTCTATCTGCTAAAGAAGAAGTAATGTATTCTTCTTTGCATTTATTTTGTCTTAGTTTTGATTCTAATTCTGGTTAGAGCGCCCCGAGCGGTGGAAGAAAAATCCACAGAATAGCTGCACCTTTGTATAAGCTGCATGGTTCAAAACCTAAGAAAAAAGTAGCGGCTTATAGTCCAGACAATACAGTATGTCCTTATTTGTTCCCATCCATTTCCTCAGATGTGTCGGTTGAGCATGTTTACACGTTCATACTGAGCTTGTCTAAATGTGTCACGATAAAACGAGCTGTTATCTGAGCAGGAAGAGCCCTTTCAGAGTAAAAGCCTGGCATGGGGACTAGGGGTGGGTATTGGGAAGGACCTCAGGATACGATACGCATCACGATACTTGAGCCACGATACGATACAATATTGCGATATCCCGATTATGCAATATATCCCGATATATCGCGATATTCTACATAGTTCACCGAAAAATTTAAAAATGCATTACACATCTTAAAATCCAAGTTGTACATATGTACATCAGATGATAGTGATAATTCATTGGACAGACTGAGTCAAAACAATGTAGTTCAAACCCACACTGAAATCACAAAATAAAGTGCAGCTAGGGGTGGGCAAAAATATTGATACGGCAATATATCGCGATACATACATTGAATATCGATATCGTATCGGGAGACTATGTATCGCGATATATTGCCGTATCAATATTTTTACCCACCCCTAATGAGGACAGACTCGGTTCTGGTTCTGGTTCTGGTTGTGGTTGGACCAGACGTCCTGACACCGTCTCCCTCCGACTCTCTGCAGCAGCCACACAACATCCTCCAGAAGCGGCTGCTGGAGGCCAAACTGGCCCGGGACGTGTGCGGGCTGACGCCGAACCAGAACCCCCCCAGAACCACCAGGGGGGTCGTCCTGAGCCGGGACCTACGGTCTCCAGAGGACGAGGAGGACGACGACTTCATCCACGTGCGCTGCACGGTGGGAGGACATTTCATTATTACTGTGTTATTATTAGTGTGGTTACGTAACGCCTAGTAACGTTACTAAACATCACTAGGCGTTACTTAACGCTACTTAACGTTACTAAACGTTACTAAAAGTTATTAAACGTTACTAAACGTTACTTAACGTTACTAAACGTTACTACATTTTAGTAAACGTTACTAATGTTGCTAGACGTTACTAAACGTAACTAAACATTACTAAACGTTACTTAACGTTACTAAACGTTACTAGGCGTTACTTAACGCTACTTAACGTTACTAAACGTAACTAAACATTACTAAACGTCACTTAACGTTACTAAACGTCACTAAACGTTACTAAACGTTATTAAACGTTACTAAAAGTTATTAAACGTTACTAAACGTTACTTAACGTTACTAAACGTTACTTAACGTTACTAAACGCTACTTAACATTACTAAACGTCACTTAACGTTACTAAACGCTACTTAAAGTTACTAAACGTCACTAAACGTTACTACATTTTAGTAAACGTTACTAATGTTGCTAGACGTTACTAAACGTAACTAAACATTACTAAACGTCACTTAACGTTACTAAACGTTACTAGGCGTTACTTAACGCTACTTAACGTTACTAAACGTAACTAAACGTTACTAAATGTTACTTAACCTTACTAAACGTTATTAAACGTTACTAAGTTATTAAACGTTACTAAACGTTACTTAACGTTACTAAACGTTACTAAACGTCACTAAACGTTAATAAAAGTCACTAAAAGTTATAAAACGTTACTAAACGTCGCTTAACGTTATTTAACATCACTAAACGTCACCAATTGTTACTAAATGTAACTAAAAACTACTAAATGTCACTTAACGTTACTAACCGCTACTTAACGTTACTAAATGTCACTAAACGTTACTAAACGTTACTAAACGTTACTTAACGTTACTAAATGCTACTTAAAGTTACTAAACATCACTAAACGTTATTAAACTTTAGTAAACAATACTTAACGTTACTAAACATTACTTAACGTTACTAAACGTTACTAAACGTTACTTAACGTTACTAAATGCTACTTAAAGTTACTAAACATCACTAAACGTTACTAAACTTTAGTAAACGTTACTTAATGTTACTAAACGTCACTTAACGTTACTAAACGCTAATTAACATTACTAAACGTTACTTAACATTACTAAACGCTACTTAATATTACTAAACGTTACTACATTTTAGTAAACGTTACTTAATGTTACTAAACATCACTTAACGTTACTAAACGTTACTAGGCGTTACTTAACGCTACTTAACGTTACTAAACGTAACTAAACATTACTAAATGTTACTTAACCTTACTAAACGTTATTAAACGTCATTTAACGTTACTAAACGTCACTAAACGTTACTAAATGTTACTTAACCTTACTAAACGTTATTAAACGTTACTAAGTTATTAAACGTTACTTAACGTTACTTAACGTTACTAAACGTTACTAAACGTCACTAAACGTAAATAAAAGTCACTAAAAGTTATAAAACGTTACTAAACGTCGCTTAACGTTATTTAACATCACTAAACGTCACCAATTGTTACTAAATGTAACTAAAAACTACTAAATGTCACTTAACGTTAGTAACCGCTACTTAACGTTACTAAATGTCACTAAACGTTATTAAACGTTACTAAAAGTTATTAAACTTTAGTAAACAATACTTAACGTTACTAAACATTACTTAACGTTACTAAACGTTACTTAACGTTACTAAATGCTACTTAAAGTTACTAAACATCACTAAACGTTACTAAACTTTAGTAAATGTTACTTAATGTTACTAAACGTTACTTAACGTTACTTGATGTTATTAAACGTTACCTCAAGTTACCTAACGTTACTACAAGTTATCTAATGTTACTTAATGTTACTAAATGTTACTAACCGTAACGAAAAGATACCTAACGTTACCTATTGTTACCTAACGTTACTTAAAGAGGACCTATTATGGCATCTAATACCTATTTTAAACAGGCCTTGAATGTCTTAAAAACAAGCTTTTGATTTTTTTTTGCTAAATAAATTAGAAATTCAGCCTCTGATCCATGTCTTTATCATCCCAGTCTCTAACCTCATTATCTATACGGGATTCTGAGTGGGCGGGGCTATGATAATGAGGCTCTGTGCTGATTGGATGCCTGAATGACGCGTAGAAAATGGCGGAAGCTCCGGCCGACGGAGTTGTTGTTGTTGTTCCGGCCAGAGTTAGTTGTGGACGGGATTTCACGCATCGCTCCCATCGTTACGTCACGACGGGAGCAGAATCTGAACGGCTCGTAGATCCACATCACACTGGACGTCCGGGCGGCTGTACAGACACTAGGAATGGGTGATATTTTACCGTTCACGATAAACCGTCAAAAAAATTCCCCACGGTAAGAATTTGTATCTCACGGTAAAAATGATAAATTCCTGTTGATGATGTTTTTGTGTAAAACTGATTTATGGTTCTGCGTTAAATCCACGCACAACGTACGTGAAGGAAGGAAGGAAGGAAGGAAGGAAGGAAGGAAGGAAGGAAGGAAGGAAGGAAGGAAGAAAGAAAGAAAGAAAGAAAGAAAGAAAGAAAGAAAGAAAGAAAGAAAGAAAGAAAGAAAGAAAGAAAGAAAGAAAGAAAGAAAGAAAGAAAGAAAGAAAGAAGGATAAATTCCCATTGATACGTGTTTGTGTAACAAACATGGCGGATCTGAGTCATTCCAGTTTTGCAGTACAGGTGTAACTCATTTAATTGGTTTTTATTAATTCAATTTAATTGGTGTAGTTTAGTAGCATTTAGTATCTTTTACAGCAGTGATTTGGCTCCAAAGACTGAATGTGGTGATAGATTTATAGTTACAAAGGTGGAGTTGAATTAGTATTTTTTTTATCGTCATTTTTATCGTTATCGGGATAAATGCCAGAAATTATCGTGATACATTTTTTAGTCCATATCGCCCATCCCTAACAGACTCTGCAGAATCTGGTTGTTTCCTCCTTCTCTGAGTTGCTGAGGGGAGACCACTTTATATATGTTAAAGCAAGAGAAAACCTGTTTTTCCTAATAGGTCCCCTTTAACGTTACTAATCGTTACTAGACATTACTTAACGTTACCAGAAGTTACTTAACATTACTTAACGTTACTTAACGTTACTTAACGTTACTAAACGTTACTAAATTTTCAGTCCGTGGTTCGATTCCAGGCCCGATGGACTGCCGGTCCCCCGCAGGTCCCGGCAGACGTCCCAGCAGACGTCCCCTCGGTTGGACATTCGGACTCGGTTCTTGTAGAAATAATAACGACATTTCTCTCGTCTCCATGTGACAGTGTCTCGGACAGGAAGTGGACGTCCTCATCGACACGGGCTGCAAGCTGAACCTGATGTCCTCGCGGACCGTGGAGGGACTGGGGTGAAACCCGCTCAGACAGCAATATGTCCTACCCTACCTTTAATATCTCCTACCCTACCTTTAATATGTCCTACCCTACCTTTAATATCTCCTACCCTACCTTTAATATGTCCTACCCTACCTTTAATATCTCCTACCCTACCTTTAATATCTCCTACCCTACCTTTAATATGTCCTACCCTACCTTTAATATCTCCTACCCTACCTTTAATATGTCCTACTCTACCTTTAATATGTCCTACTCTACCTTTAATATGTCAGACCCTACCTTTAATATGTCCTACCCTACCTTTAATATGTCCTACTCTACCTTTAATATGTCAGACCCTACCTTTAATATGTCCTACCCTACCTTTAATATGTCCTACCCTACCTTTAATATGTCCTACCCTACCTTTAATATGTCCTACCCTACCTTTAATATGTCCTACCCTACCTTTAATATGTCCTACCCTACCTTTAATATGTCCTACTTTACCTTTAATATGTCCTACCCTACCTTTAATATGTCCTACCCTACCTTTAATATGTCCTACCCTACCTTTAAAATGTCCTACCCTACCTTTAATATGCCCTACCCTACCTTTAATGTCATACCCTACCTTTAAAATGTCCTACCCTACCTTTAATATGCCCTACCCTACCTTTAATATGCAATACCCCAACTTTAATATGTCCTACCCTACCTTTAATGTCATACCCTACCTTTAAAATGTCCTACCCTACCTTTAATATGCCATACCCCAACTTTAATATGTCCTACCCTACCTTTAATGTCATACCCTACCTTTAAAATGTCCTACCCTACCTTTAATATGCAATACCCCATCTTTAATATGCAATACCCCAACTTTAATATGTCCTACCCTACCTTTAAAATGTCCTGCCCTACCTTTAATATGCAATACCCTACCTTTAATATGTCCTACCCTACCTTTAATATGCAATACCCTACCTTTAATATGTCCTACCCTACCTTTAAAATGTCCTACCCTACCTTTAATGTCATACCCCATCTTTAATATGCAATACCCCATCTTTAATATGTCCTACCCTACCTTTAATATGTCCTACCCTACCTTTAATATGTCCTACCCTACCTTTAATATGTCCTACCTTACCTTTAATATGTCCTACCCTACCTTTAATATGTCCTACCTTACCTTTAATGTCCTACCCTAGCTTTAATATGTCCTACCCTACCTTTAATATGTCCTACCCTACCTTTAATATGTCCTACCCTGCCTTTAATATGTCCTACCCTACCTTTAATATCTCCTACCCTACCTTTAATATGACCCGTGACCCGTCTTCTCCCCTCTGAAGCTTGAAGGGGCTCGTTGAGGAGGACGAGACGGAGGTGGACGGCTGCCCGTCCCAGCGCCGCCTGTGCGCCGCCGGCCACATCGAGGAGCTGGGCCTGACCGTGGGGGGGCTCCGAGTCATCACCTCGTTCGTCGTAGTGGGTAAGATAACCCCCCCCAGACAGACAGATGTACGTCCTGACTAGGGCTGTAACGATACACTAATCTCACGATACGGTACGATACACGATACTGAGGTCACGATAACGATACGATATTATAGCAGTATTTTTTTAACAACCTTTAATGAGGAACATATGACTGGAAAAAATTGTCTTTTATTTGAAAGACACAAAATACAAAACAATGCTGTGCGTTTGCCCTATTGTTCCAGTTTGTAATGCTTTATAACTGTTTAAGTTTTAAAGAGAAAGCCAGGCCAACCATTTTCCACAAACTGAACTAAAAGTAAATGTCAGGTTTGCATTATGATCTTCAGTTTCAGACAAGTACAAATATTTAGACACAAACTGAATAGTTTCTCTCATGTATGACTTGACTTCTACGACGGAGTATTAGGGCCCAAAATAAGACAAAAAAAAAAATTGAAATTACGAGAATAAAGTCGTAAAATTACGAGAATTAAGGCATAATATTTTGAGAATAAAGTCGTAATATTAAATATATTATAAATATATAAATATAACTTCACAAGATGCTCAATATTCCTCATTTTTACACAGGGAGAAGAGTTCTCATAAATTATATTCTCATAATGTTACGACTTTATTCTCGTAATGTTACGACTTTATTCTCGTAATATTACGACTTTATTCTCTTAATGTTACGACTTCTCGTAATATTACAACTTTAATCTCATAATATAACGACTTTATTCTCATAATACGACTTTATTCTATTACGACTTTATTCTCGCAACATTATGACTTTACCGGTATTCTCGTAATTTCCAATTTTTCTTGTCTTAGTTTGGCCCTAATACTCCGTTGTAGACTTCGAAATTTAACAACTAAAATTTAATAAATAAATAAAAGAAAATAAATAAACTATGAAAAGTCCCAAACTCCAAATGCAACATGAATGTTATTTATCTTCTGCCAGAGCTAAGAGCTTCACCTGCTCCAGCCTGAGGCCGTAAGGTGAATCCCGTTATCGTTTCATTACGCTCCCACCGTTGGGAACGACACAATCTTTACATCATAAAAAAGATTGATTCGTGCTCACCTTAGAAGTAAAAGTTTGGAGCTCAAAACCCTGCAAGAGTCCCGTGATCGGGACCGTAAAACGGTACTAGTTTCTTCTGAGCGTAGTCAGATTTTGGTCGCGGGTCGAGGCGCGGCCGTCACGTGATCCCGCTGCACCAATAGGATGTTACTAGTAAACACTATATATTAATTAGGGGTGGGCAAAAATATCGATATGGCAATATATCGCGATACTTTTCCAGTTGATTCAATATTGATATTCAAAATTTGAATATCGATTTTTTTTTATTTTTATTTATATTTTTTATCCCCGATCTTTTTCCCATTATATCCCCCAGTGCTCCTACCTAAGTGACAGTCCTGGGCATTGCCACTCTCTACCAACCCTGGGAGGGCCCTGCACTGAGCTCAGGTTTTATTTAACGTTTTATTTCATTTTATAATTTATTTTTTACATAAGACAATTGCCTGTCCTTAAAGAATTAAAAATAATAATGGACAGGGGTTTATTTATTTATGGATTTATATCTATACTGACTGATCACTGTGCCTGTCCTTGGTTTTAGTTCCATCTTTCTTGTGTTTATTATCATTTGCCACATAATTAAAGCAACCTCATACTAAATGTAATGTTAATTTCATATGATGTAAATAATATGAAAAACATATACAAATATGTTGTAACTTTAGCTTGTATAGTTATAATAAAACATTGTTTTGACTCAGTTTGTCCCATGAATTGTCACTATAATCTGATGAACGTGCAACTCGGATTTTAAGATCCATAAAGCTTTTTACAGTTTTCAGCAAACTTTATATATCGCAAAATTTGGATATCGCAATATCGTATCGTATCGTGACTCAGGTATCGTGATGTGTATTGTATCGTGAGGTCCTTGGCACTACCCACCCCTAATATTAATATTAATAACCCAATATCACGCTACAGTTTGTCACCTCCACGACACGTATCGTGACATTTTGTATTGCGAAATTTCGTGGCACGATAGATTGTTACAGCCCTAGTCCTGACGTACGCCGTCCACCCACAACCTCTGTTTACAGGAAGTCCAGAGCCGCTGATGTCGCTGGGCAGCAGGACGTTAAAGTCCCTCAAGGTCAGTGGACCCGGGACTGATCCGGACCAGGAGGGGCGTGTGAACCATAGACATATAAACGTATCCTCCCATGGAGCTGCAATACGTCAACGTCGCCGCCATATTGGATGTTCAAGACTGTAAACTAATACAAGTAAATGGACTTATTTTCATAAAGCACCTTTCTACAAAGAAATGTAAGTTTTACGTCTCATTTATAATATATCTCATATATAAAAATACATTTTATGTTTATGTTTTATGTTATGTATATGTTGGTGGAAAGCACTTTGTGTTACATTTTTTGTATGAAAGGTGCTTTACAAATAAAGTTTGATTTGATTTGATTTGATTTGATTTGATTTGATTTGATGAGAAAATATGTTTCTCTATTTTTCTTATTTTTGTGAGGGGGGATATATATTGTTTTCCGGCACTACCTTGTTCTCTATAGCTGATATAACATGAATTACTCCTATCTGGGATCAATAAAGTTCTTATTTTTGCCGTCTGAGAAAATTAAATATATTATATTTGGTGCCTAACTGTTTCCCAAGTATATTAGTGCGTGTGTGAATGAATAAATGAGACGTAAAACGTAAATTTCTTTGTAGAAAGGTGCTTTCTGAAAATAAGTCCATTTACTTGTATTAGTTTACAGCGCAGTCTTGAACATCCAATATGGCGGCGGCGTTGACGTATCGCAGCAGCGGGCAAGAACACTCGATGCAGCGTCTACGTTTATATGTCTATGGTGTGAACGGGAGGTAAAGTTAGTCCAGTGTTTGTTCACCCGGGTGACCGATGTCTCGGCCTGCAGTGCGTCATCGACACCGACCAGCAGATTCTGGTGTTCGGGACCAGCGTCAGGGAGCGGGTCCAGTTTACCCAGAAGCCCCTGGGAGAACGGTGAGATGGGTCATCATCACCTAACCTTTAACTCATTTAACTTTTCACACTTGTAGCGGAACATTTGAATGTTTGTAGGATTTATGGAAAATGTGTAAACGATTCAATATTCTGACCATGAACACCATTAAAGGCAGGGTAAGTGATTTCTAGACGCTCTCCTGCTCACGTCACGTGTAAGAGTTGATATTTGATTTGATTTGATATTTGATTGGCAGCTAGCTCAGCCAGTGGTTAGCTGTCCTCACGCCCCTTTAATGTGTCCAACTTTACCTTTGACCTTTCTTATCCTACCTTTAATATGTCCTACTCTACCTTTAATATGTCCTACCCTACCTTTAATATGTCCTACCCTACCTTTAATATGTCCTACCCTACCTTTAATATCTCCTACCCTACCTTTAATATGTCCTACCCTACCTTTAATATCTCCTACCCTACCTTTAATATCTCCTACCCTACCTTTAATATGTCCTACCCTACCTTTAATATGTCCTACCCTACCTTTAATATGTCCTACCCTACCTTTAATATCTCCTATACCTTTAATATGTCCTACCCTACCTTTAATATGTCCTACCCTACCTTTAATATGTCCTACCCTACCTTTAATATGTCCTACCCTACCTTTAATATCTCCTACCCTACCTTTAATATGTCCTACCCTAGCTTTAATGTGTCCTACCCTACCTTTAATGTGTCCTACCCTACCTTTAATATGTCCTACCCTACCTTTAATATGTCCTACCCTACCTTTAATATGTCCTACCCTACCTTTAATATGTCCTACCCTACCTTTAATATCTCCTACCCTACCTTTAATATCTCCTACCCTACCTTTAATATGTCCTACCCCACCATTACTTATTGTGTGGAGGTTTGGGGTAACAACTATAAAACAAATACAAACCCTATTTTTCTATTACAGAAAAGAGCTTTAAGGATAATTAATAAAACCGACTATTATGAACCAACAAATAATCTTTTTATTAAATATAATACCTTAAAATTCCATGATATAGTAGAGCAGAAAACTTTTTTATTTGCCTTTAAAGCAGCAGAAACTGCTTCCAAACTGCATTCAGGATTTGTTCCAGATAAAAGAAACTCTGACCTGAGGGGGAAACTCATGTTTGAGATGACGACAGCAAGAACTAATATTAAAAAGAGATTTACATCAATTAAGGCTAGAGAAATTTGGAATAGTTGTAATAACAACCTAAAAATGTGTCGCTCTATCTTCAAGTTTAAGAAATTGTTTAAAGAAAATATTGTAAATAAATATAAAACACTATAATTATAAAGTATACTATCAAAAACATTCTAGAATGTGAAACGTCAATTTTATATTTTGTCTTACTTATTTTTTTCTTCTTTATGTATTGTTTGTTTTCACTGAGTAAAAGCTAATGTCTCATATTTTTGCTGATCATAAGATAAAAGGGTCGGCACTATAAGCTACGGCTTCAGCTACACCTTTTCGGCAAAAGAAATGTTGGTTTTTTTTCTCTTCCTTTTCATCTTGTTCTGTACAAGCCGAAATAAAGATTCATAACAAATTTTAAAAAAATGAATATGTATGTATGTATGTCCTACCCTACCTTTAATATGTCCTATCCTACCTTTAATTTACCCTACCTTTAATATGTCCTACCCTACCTTTAATATCTCCTACCTTACCTTTAATGTCCTACCCTACCTTTAATATCTCCTACCTTACCTTTAATATGTCCTACCAAACCTTTAATATCTCCTACTCTACCTTTAATATGTCCTACCTTACCTTTAATATGTCCTACCCTACCTTTAATATCTCCTACTCTACCTTTAATATGTCCTACCTTACCTTTAATGTCCTACCCTACCTTTAATATCTCCTACCCTACCTTTAATATGTCCTACCCTACCTTTAATATCTCCTACCCTACCTTTAATATCTCCTACCCTACCTTTAATATGTCCTATCCTACCTTTAATTTACCCTACCTTTAATATGTCCTACCCTACCTTTAATATCTCCTACCTTACCTTTAATGTCCTACCCTACCTTTAATATCTCCTACCTTACCTTTAATATGTCCTACCAAACCTTTAATATCTCCTACTCTACCTTTAATATGTCCTACCTTACCTTTAATATGTCCTACCCTACCTTTAATATCTCCTACCCTACCTTTAATATCTCCTACTCTACCTTTAATATGTCCTACCTTACCTTTAATATCTCCTACCCTACCTTTAATATCTCCTACCCTACCTTTAATATGTCCTACTCTACCTTTAATATCTCCTATCCTACCTTTAGGCCCTGTCCCAATTCTCCCCCTCGTCCTCGTTTTCATCACTACCCCTAAGTTTTGCGCATTCCCGTGAGGGTAGTGGTGTCCCAATTCCTCTTTCCACCGAGGGGGAGTGGAGAAAACGAGGGGTAGTGGCTATGAATTGTCCCTACGGAGCGAGGGTTTTGTGATCCTCACTAGTTTTCTAGGGACAAAAAAATTTCCCAGAATGCTTTTCGTCGACTGAATCAAAAAAAAAAACATGGCGGACATTTCTTATTTTTTAGTGAATAAAATCAATATTTTGAGTTAGTTTCTGCACATAAAAATGCGTTTTAATTACATTTCTAGCGAGAAATATATATTTTACTTTCATAATATTCACTCAGTGAATGTACATAATCACTTTTTTGCCCGTTTTTTGCAACCTCGCCAGAATAAAGGCTGATTTATGGTTCTGCGTTACACCAACGCAGAGCCTACGGCGTAGGTTACGCGGCGACATGCACCGTACGCCGTACCCTACGCCGTACCCTACGCCGTAGGCTCTGCGTAGATTTAACGCGGAACCATAAATCAGCTCTGGAGCCGGCAGGCAGAAATCTCGAAATTTTCGGAGCAGGGGGGTAGGGGTAGTGAAGAAAAGAAGGGCGAGTGAAGAAAAGTAGGGGGAGTATTGGGATTGGGCCTTAATATGTCCTACCCTACCTTTAATATGTCCTACCCTACCTTTAATATGTCCTACCCTACCTTTAATATGTCTTACTCTACCTTTAATATGTCATACCCTACCTTTAATATGTCCTACCCTACCTTTAATATGTCCTACCCTACCTTTAATATGTCTTACTCTACCTTTAATGAAGTTGCGGAAGCAGACTAACCAAATCTTTTCTGATTTTGCTTCTTTTCCTTTTTCCAAAACAGCTCATCTGACTTCAGAGACCTGGGTTACTGACTTCCTCACACACACACACACACACACACACACACACACACACACACACACACACACACACACACACACACACACACACACACACACACACACACACACACACACACACACACACACAGCAAAGCAATACCAACATTTCCGTATACTAGATGCCTCATTAGACAACTGTAGGCGCTGCCACGACGTCTCGACGTGCTTTCCTGCTTTACCCGTCAGAATAGTCCAACATGGCCGTTCCTCACGCAGCGCCGGCGTCTGGCGGCCCAGAGCATCTGTGTTTAGTGAATGTTGTCACCAGAGAATTAAACCATCACCGTTACCGGACCTGTGGAGCTGCAGCCTTTAATCCCCAGAACCGTGACTTGTAGCTCGTATAAGTCACAGGTCTGTGATGTTCTGCCAGAACCAGCCTCCTGCAGGGATCCTCCTCCACGTAGCACAACAGAGGACGTCTTTTATAACCCTTTTCTAGTCTCAAATGTGTTTGCATTGAGGTCACTGCCTTTTACTGTTTATAAAGTGACGCCTGTGGAGTGTTTTATCACGTCTGTACGTCCAATAAAATCACAAAACATCAACTTTTGTCTGGTTTTTTTTCCTTGTTCAATGAAATCAATATCTCATGCACTAATTTTTACTGAGAAACAAGAACTTATTTAGTCTCTTGTGGAACACAGAGTAAAAATAATCTTATAGTAAATCTTACATAAATACAGTGTTAGATGAACATGTAAAATAAAAGCTTTTTTATACATATATGTATATATATATATATATATATATATACATATATATACATATATATATATATATATATACATATATATATATATATACACACACATACATACATACATACATACATACATACGTGTATATACACACACACACACACACACACATATATATATATATATATATTACATTATAACATGGTTATTTAAGAAATGAGAATCTCCTCAATCCAACAATTAGAATACAATAAATGAAACAATCATCCATGCAGTAGTTAATTATCCAATGGAAGGCTCTTGAAGTGCTGTACTATTTTTATAAGGTAATAACAGGTATAATTTTTTTGATAAAGTAAAGCTTGCTGTTATATTTTTTTTTTCAAGCAAAATTGAAATAGAAACAAGGGGTAGGACCTCGTAAGTTTTCTACTTCCTCCTACTCCTTTTGGGGCATGAAGGTTTATTTCCCTTTGATTTTGTTTAATGATTTTATTTGTATTCTTTTTTTTGTTGTTTTGTGTAATAGTTTTTTTCTGTATGCTCGAAATAAAGATTTAAATCAATCAATCAAACCTGGATCCCTGCAGGACAGAGGTCTGAGAAACATCTGTCCATCGTCACCTGTCCCTCACCCAGAGCCCCCTGGGAGATTTGCGAGGCCCTGTGTGAAATGGCCGGGGGGGGGGCCCTCGCAAAATTTTGGGTTTTTCGGGTCTGATCGGGTGTCTATATGAGCAATTTTAACTCTCCAATGATCAAAATACTGGATACCTTCCCCTGCCTCATCATCATCTCTTGCCTCGACGCGGGGCCCCACGGCTGCTCGAGACCCGGTCGGATCGGTGATTTTTGTAACAAATTTATCAAACGAGCCTTTCAGAGAGGCATTAAACTATTAGTTTTTTTCTTTTTTCATCCCCTGATGGAAATTTCCTGAATCTGTCTCGTTCTCTCGACATTGTGTGACAGTTTGTTCCAACTCCACCGTCTGGATCAGAGCAGCTTGTGTCTGCGCTTGGTCTGATCAGTTGTATTGAACAACAGACACGCGCATCATTGCACATATATTTATTGATATGCACAGACTAGTACACATTTAGGTCTGTAATGGAACGTGACTGTTGATATTTATAAGGGAAAAAGGGAAAAGAAAAAAAACGGCCCATAGCGCGAGGCCCCGTGCGGTCGCACGGTTCGCACACCCCTTGCGGCGGCCCGGCCCTCACCTGTCCATCACCTGTCCCTCACTAGAACATCATCACCTGTCCAGGTCCCAGGGGGAGGAGGATGGAGCCACACAGACAAAACTCTCAATAAAATACTCAGAGGTTTCAAGTAACAAAGTACAAATACTTTGTTACCTTACTTAAGTAGAAATTTTGGTTATCTATACTTCACTGGAGTAATTATTTTTCAGACGACTTTTTACTTTTACTCCTTACATTTTCATGCAATTATCTGTACTTTTTACTCCTTACATTTTAAAAACAGCCTCGTTACTCTATTTCATTTGGGCCTTTAAAAAAAAACTATCCAGTTAAATTGCTCCATCCGGATAGAGTGAATTTGGTTGTGGTTGTTTCAGATGTTCTTGTCCAGTTTTGTTCTTACATCCGTTCCCTCAGATTCCTGCAACTAAACTTGGATGTACATTCCAATAAAGGTTAGGATAAATGATAACATGAACATGAAGTTTGACTTTTTGCACCATTACAATACTTATAGGCAACTAGTCATCATATCTGCTGCTCTCTGAAACACATGTTAATGCTCAATAGTACACATATATGATTCTTTAATATATTTACATTATACTAAGATACATTCATTTTCAATGGCTTTTGTCCTTAATGGCTTTTTCCCCCTTACATTACTTTTACTTTTATACTTTAAGTAGTTTTGAAACCAGTACTTTTATACTTTTACTTGAGTAAATAACTTGAGTTGATTCTTCAACTTCTACAGGAGTATTTTTAAACTCTAGTATCTATACTTCTACCTGAGTAATGGATGTAAATACTGAAGACACCTGTCCAGGTCCCAGGGGGAGGAGGATGGAGCCACACGGACAAAACTCTCAATAAAATACTTTATTCTGGAACCTGAAGCAGGTAACAGTGGTGCAGGTAAAAACAGTCGGAGGTCGTTGCATGATGGAGGTAAAACATTCAGACACATTCAACACAATAATTAAGAAGAATAATAATCGCATTAGTAGAAAAATATGGCTTTCAGTACGCAGCAGTAAAAAATTAATGTTTTAATAAAGAAATCACACACACACACACACACACACACACACACGGGTCACGTGACCCTCAGAGGTCAAAGGTCAGGCTGACGCTCTCCCCCGGCTCCACCCTGACCAGCCGGGTCTGCCGCTGGGACTCGGGGCAGCTGGCCGTGACGGAGTAGGTTCCCGGGGAAACCTCGATGTAGAAGTCCTCGCCGCCGCCGGAGACGCCGCCCTGGAGACACACGCGTTATTGATCCCACCAATCAGCTGCTCTCTTGTGGTCGTGACATTATCTTATTAAAAAGGGGAAATGTGGGCAACCCTAAGTACCACCACCCCCCAAGTACCCCTCAGGTAAATCTAGAGGGACGTCTGGTCCTGCTGATGGACACGTGTGGAAAAAAACTAATGTGGAGAGAAAATAATAATAATAAAAATAATTAATGCTCCCTGACCCAATACAGAGTTTCTTTTCAATTCAGGAGACTCGTTACAATCTTAGAGGTGTCTGCAATTTCACAGTACAAATGGCTAAAAAAGGTATGAAAAGGAGACGTGTCTCCATTACTGGAGTTAAATTCTGGAATGATGCCAACATACATTTAAAAACATGTCATTCTTTTTTGTATTTAAGAAAATGGTTTGTAAAGCTATTTTTGAAGCTTATAAGTGGAATTGACCATCTGTTAATGTTTCTTTGCTTTTCTATTGTTTCTTTGCCTTTTGTTGTTTCTTTGCTTTTCTATTCTCTTTTTGGTTTTCTGGAGGTCGGTAGCCAAAAAAAGAAAGTTGGTACAATAGGATAGGCTTTTATAAGCATTTTGCTTAATTGTTCAACACATTTTTTGGTTTTTGTATGAAATGTTAATGCTGTGCACAATGTTTTTTTTTGTGTTGTTTTGTGTTGTCATGACTGAATAAACTTATCAATTGATCAATAACTGATCAATAACTGATCAATACTGCAGCTGATCTGTGACATGAGCAGCTCTCCTGGTTGATGCTGACAGGTTTCAACATATGATACACCAGTTCAACCCAGAGTACGTCCTGCCATCCAGAACCCATTTCACCCACTTGATGGAGAAAAAATACGAGACGTTTTATTTTATTTTATCATGTATTTTTTATATAACACAATTGCCTGTCCTTAAAAAATGAAAAATAATGGACAGAGGTTTATTTATTTATGGATTTATGTCTATACTGACTGATCACTGTGCCTGTCCTTGGTTTTTTTTATTAACTTTTTGTATGAACAGCCACAAAGTTGAATAAAATATCTATTTTTCATTGAAGTACCCATCTTTCTCGTGTTTATCATTTGCCACATAATTAAAGCAACCTCATACTTAATGTAAGAAAACAATTTTTGCATTTTTTTGTCATATAATTTCATCCAAAACTTGTATAAATCGAAATGTGTTTCTTTGAGTGGCAGCCCTTTCAAACCAGTGGATTTTTTCGAAAGGAAAAAACATGAGTTAGATTTGCAGAAGCAAGTTTTAAAGCCCACAACATCAGCTAACGTCGCTGATGATAGCCTGCATTAAAATGCATTGTTTTTTTCTAAAATTAAAATTGACATAAATTGTCAACCGGTCCCTGAGCTTTTTGTTTATACTTCTGCTGGTCCTTGGCTCAAAAAAGGTTGGGAACCCCTGGTTTAGATACACAATCAAATACGTCTCAGTGGCTTCGCTCCAACCCGCCCACTTCTCATCTGGGTGTCCAAAAACAAATGAGGACGAGGCGAGTGGAGGCGAGACGAGGAGGTACTAGTATAAAAGCGCCATAAGTAACTAACTAATTGGACTCAGATTAAAATGCAGATGTCCCAGCTTTCCACCAGTCCTTAAACGCAGCATGTAGGAGGCTTTTTGAATTCTTAATTATCCTTTTGTCCGTAACAAATCTAATAACAAATCAGATAAGACGCACAAATCTAATACTCCGTATTGCCTCTGTCTCTAGTAAATAAGGTAGAAACGGTGGAATCTGCCCGACTCACGTGTTTCCTGCCGGGCCGCCTGGTCGACGCCCCGTCAGGACCCGGACCGGCGTGGAACCGGCACACGTGTCTCCTCTCAGCGTCGCTGGGCTCAGGGCAGGAACCGGACTCGTAGAAGCTCTGGAGCAACGACACACCCGGGTTTAGGTCAGGTTCAGGTCAGGTTTAGGTGAGGTTTAGGTCAGGTGTAGGTCAGGTGTAGGCCAGGTGTAGGTCAGGTTTAGGTCAGGTGTAGGTCAGGTTCAGGTCAGGTTTAGGTCAGGTTTAGGTCAGGTTTAGGTCAGGTTTAGGTCAGGTTTAGGCCAGGTTTAGGTCAGGTTCAGGTCAGGTTTAGGTCAGGTTTAGGTCAGGTTTAGGCCAGGTGTAGGCCAGGTTCAGGGCAGGTGTAGGTCAGGTTTAGGTCAGGTGTAGGTCAGGTTCAGGTCAGGTTTAGGTCAGGTGTAGGTCAGGTTCAGGTCAGGTTTAGGTCAGGTTTAGGTCAGGTTTAGGTCAGGTTTAGGTCAGGTGTAGGTCAGATGTAGGTCAGGTTTAGGTCAGGTGTAGGTCAGGTTCAGGTCAGGTTTAGGTCAGGTTTAGGTCAGGTTTAGGTCAGGTTTAGGCCAGGTTTAGGCCAGGTGTAGGTCAGGTTCAGGTCAGGTTTAGGTCAGGTTTAGGTCAGGTTTAGGTCAGGTGTAGGTCAGATGTAGGTCAGGTTTAGGTCAGGTGTAGGTCAGGTTCAGGTCAGGTTTAGGTCAGGTTTAGGTCAGGTTTAGGTCAGGTGTAGGCCAGGTTCAGGTCAGGTTTAGGTCAGGTTTAGGTCAGGTTTAGGTCAGGTTTAGGTCGGGTTTAGGTCAGGTGTAGGTCGGGTTCAGGTCGGGTTCAGGTCGGGTTTAGGCCGGGTTTAGGCCGGGTTTAGGCCGGGTTTAGGCCGGGTTTAGGTCAGGTTTGGGTCGGGTTTAGGCCGGGTTTAGGCCGGGTTTAGGCCGGGTTTAGGTCGGGTTTAGGCCGGGTTTAGGCCGGGTTTAGGCCGGGTTTAGGCCGGGTTTAGGCCGGGTTTAGGTCGGGTTTAGGTCGGGTTTAGGTCGGGTTTAGGTCGGGTTTAGGTCGGGTTTAGGTCGGGTTCAGGTCGGGTTCAGGTCGGGTTCAGGTCGGGTTCAGGTCAGGTTTAGGTCAGGTTTAGGTCAGGTTTGGGTCAGGTTTGGGTCAGGTTTGGGTCAGGTTTGGGTCAGGTTTGGGTCAGGTTTGGGTCAGGTTTGGGTCAGGTTTGGGTCAGGTTTGGGTCAGGTTTGGGGCAGGTTTAGGTCAGGTTTGGGTCAGGTTTGGGTCAGGTTTAGGTCAGGTTCAGGTCAGGTTTGGGTCTGTTAGCGGCCCGTGACCCGGGGTAACTCACCCTGCAGCGGTCCGTGGTCCGGGCCATGAACTCCGAGATGCTGGCGAAGGCGTCGGCCAGCTCGGCGGCGGCCAGCGCCTCGCCAGCCGCGCGGCTCGGCCCGGCTCCCTCCGACGAGGCCGGCGTCCGGGCCGAGCCGGAGCGAGACCCGGAGGAGGTCCAGTCCACGCTCCGCCGGGAGGCCCGGTCCAGGACCTCCCGGCCCAGGCGGGCCGAGCGACGCAGGGACGAGTCCAGCCAGGCCTGGCTCGCCATGGGGGGGCTGGGGGGGAGAGCAGGAGAGCAGGGGGGTCACGGAGGTCAGGTCACTACGAGTTCCTGACTATTAAGTAAGGGATAATGCCCAACGAGGTGTACATTAACATAAATATATGGACGTCGCGGGGCCCCCGCGTATACCACTGTCACTTACCAAAAAACATAAATATTAAAATCAGTTATTCATGCTTTAAAGGGAAAGTTCGTTTTTTTTACAACCTGGACCTTATTTCTGGCATTTTTTATGGTCGTATACTCACCCAGAGGTGTTTGGTGTCATTTGGAGTCCTTCGGAAGATATTAGGGTTTTTTTTGCGAGCTGCTTCTCCATATAACGGTAGTGAACGGGGCACAGCGGGACACAGACGATGCAGCGTCTAAATAACACATTATTGCTGCAAAACTCGTTCATTTCTTTTATGAATCACTAGATCTGCTTCCAGGACCTGTTGTAACATTGTGGGGCTGTGTGTGTAACAAATAAATCCGTTTGTAAACAAGACCTCTGAACTCATGACGTCATCTCTGTGCGCGCATCCCAGACACAGCTCCGTGTACAGCTGGAGTTCTACTGTTAGTTTACTGTTAGTTATTTGAAACATGGCTGAATATTTGTCAAATTCTGAGGTTGTGGACGACGACTTTGAGTATGATGGACGTCCTTACCGTTTTGAGCCAGAGTATACGGCTGAAGAGCTCACGGAACGGAGGACAGAGTGCGCGCACAGAGATGACGTCATGAGTTCAGAGGTCTTGTTTACAAACGGATTTATTTGTTACACACACAGCCCCGGATGTAGACAACAGGTCCTGGAAGCAGATCTAGTGATTCATAAAATATATGAACGAGTTTCGCGGCAATAATGTGTTATTTAGAAGCTGCATCGTCTGTGTCCCGCTGTGCCCCGTTCACTACCGTTATATGGAGAAGCGGCTCGCAAAAAACTCCTAATATCTTCCGAAGGACTCCAAATGACACCAAACACCTCTGGGTGAGTATACGACCACAGAAAATGCCAGAAATAAGGTCCAGATTGTAAAAAACCGAACTTTCCCTTTAATGTGTTTTCAGTTGAAATCATTAGTTTTATAATAGGGGTGGGACGATACGGGGAACTCACGATTCAATACTGTGGCGATATGTGGCCCACGATAACATCACGATATCTATGACATTCGATATATTGTAAGAAATTTCATCAACGATATATGTGACTGAAAAAGAAAAAATACCCATAAAAAGGAAAACGTCTGTAGTTATGCATTTATTCAATGCCAAAACCAATACAATGTACAAAGAAAGTGCATTTGTATAAACCTCACTGCCTGCTAGGCTTGTAAATATAAACTCTGTACAGCTGGACACATTAAAGTGCATGAACAATAGTGCGGAGACAACGGCGTAAATACATTATATGTGTTGTAATAAAATATTGATATTTGCCATCAGTTTATGGATTATTTATTGCGACAGAGAGTGCAACAATATATTGCAACATCCATTTTTTTCCCCACCACTATTTTATAACAAGCCACAGCTGAGCGGCTGAGCGGACTGTTTAATCTCTCGTCTGCAGCCGTTGGAACCTGGTAAATTACAAAGTTTTTTTAACAAGCCATAACTCAGTTTCCTTGGTAACACCTGAGCGTCTGACTAATACCTGGAACAATCACTACCGTCCCATAAGGTCCTTATGCAACGAACACAGTGTTGATTCTCCAGTAACTAAGAGTGACTCTTCTGCATCCCAGTCATCAAAATTGTTAAAATCACCAAATAAATTAAAATAAATTACAAAATCACTCATGTCGCTGTCCTGCGGTAGCCGGCTCTTCTTCTCTGAATCTCCGTTGCCGTGGTTACCACCTGGCAGTTGATCCAGCGCATTTATATTAAAGTTATCAGGCAATTTGACCGAACTTGTTTTCTAGGTGTAGGTCAGGGGTCGGCAACCCAAAATGTTTTAGAGCCGTATTGGACCAAAAACACAAAAACAAATATGTCTGGAGCCGCGAAAAATGAAAAATTTTGTATAAGCCTTAGAATGAAGGCAACACACGCTGCATGTTTCTATATTAGTTTTAACTGGGGGAAGATTTTTTTTTTCATTATGCACTTCGAGAAAAAAGTCGAAATGTTGAGAAAAAAGTGGGAAATGTCGAGATTAATGTTGAAGTACAATCTTGATAATAAAGTCGAAATGTCGAGAAAAAAGTCGAAATGTCGAGATTAAAAAAGGAAAAAGGAAGAAAAAAAGAGAAAAAAAAGGAAAAAAAGAAAAAGGAAAAAAAGAAGAAAAAAAGATAAAAAAAGGAAAAAAAGAAGAAAAAAGAGAAAAAATTGAAAAAGAAAAAAGAAGAAAAAAGGGAAAAAAAGGACAACATTTTTGAAAAAGCTCCAGGAGCCACTAGGGCGGCGCTAGAAAGCCGCATGCGGCTCTAGAGCCGCGGGTTGCCGACCGCTGGTATAGGTTATCACTTTTAACCTCCACCTGCCAGCCAATCAGAATCAGACTGTGGTATAAACTGTTTTATCCACGATGAACCAAACTTGTTCTGGTAAACTGGATGAATTAATGGATGAATTAATGATATTTAGGATTTTAGAACCAATTTATTTTGTTTTGCTCAGATTTTTATCCTTGTGACCTTCGACCTCCCAGCAGATCTTGAATTATTACGGATGGATCCGTTTTTAACTCCTCTCCTGCAAATCTGGGCTCATAATTGTCATGGTTTCTTCGTGAGGAACTCGGGCAGACGGTGATCAGCGCGGGATTATCTCTGAAAGCTGATTAGGAACCGCATCACAACCTGGTCTGGACCTGGTCCGGGTTCTGGCCTGAAGCAGGTCCATGATCTGGATCTGGACTCCTTTCTAAAACAATTAGGTTTCAAGACCAAGGCATGAACCGGAGACGCATCTTTGGATCTTTGGATCTGTCTCTGTAAATACCTCAAATACCTCAAGTATTTTTGAAAATATTTGTACATTTTTTGTAAATATTATCAATTTTTTTTGGTGTTTACTATTTTTTTCCCTCTTGTACATACTCTTTTTCTACTTTTTATATTGCTCTTTTTATTATTTAACTACTTATTGGTTATTTCTATTTTAAATGTTTTGTATAAAGTGTGTGTGTGTGTTTACTGCTGCACGACTGAATTTCTCCTCTGGGAGATAAATAAAGTTTTCTATTCTATTTTATTCTATTCTATTCTCACAGTTGAGCAAAAACTTCACTTTTTATGCCACAATATTGACAAAATCTGCTGTTGTTTACATTTTACTGCGCTTTAAAGAGTTTCAATCTGGGAATAATGTTGGTAAAAATGTATAACAAATTCAGAAATCTGAACTAAACTCAACTGAGGCGATTTTTAACCACGATAGTGCGAGATCTCGACTCAGAATCATTATTATTAATATTATTATTATTAATCCGAGGATGAAGCGCAGTAGAAACGCGCATGCGCAGAGCGGATTAACCCCCGTCAGATTAAAACTAAACAACAGCTGTTTCGTTACTTTCCTCAGCAGTTAATTCGTTACTTTCCTCAGCAGCTTCCTACTTTCTCTTCCTACCAACCTCTTTCACGGGTTAAACACGCTCTTCCGTGTCATCACAACTACTTTTCTGGTCGTTTTAAATCTCTAATCGCCGATTTTGCTGTAAACAGGTTTATATTTTACCTCTGAAGCGACTGCAGGAACCGCCGAGCAAGCTGGACGGAAGATTCAAACCTTCAGATGAAGCTGAGCCTCTCCACAAAACACGTTTTTGTCCCCGAGTCCTCGCATTCCCTTCATCTTATTAAACTGATTAGCGCTCCATTCAGTAGTTTGTAGGTCACGTGACAGGAAATCCTGCCTGTAAACCTCGCCCCCCTGAGTCTGACGTCACTGAAGAGAAAACTACATTATAAATATCCATTATTCATTAAATCCAAAATAATAAAATTGTTCGATATTGCAGAGTTAAGGACTGCACAAATAATATACAAAGCCAGAAATAACTCTTTACCCGGACAAATGCAGCAAATGTTTCAGGAAAGACAGGGGAGATATGAATTAAGGGACCAATTAATATATATATATATATATATATATATATATATATATATATATATATATATATATATATATATATATATATATATATATATATATATATATATATATATATATATATGTTGTATATGTATATTATTTATAATTGCTCAGGTATATTTATATTTATAATGCTCAAGTATATTTATATTTATAATGCTGAGGTATAATATTGCAATGAAGTGCTGTACTATTTTCATAAGGTAAAAACAGGTATATTTTTTTTTGATAAAGTAGTAAAGCTTGCTGTTATATTTTTTTTCTTATTTTTAATTTCAAGCAAAATTGAAATAGAAACAAGGGGTAGGACCTCATAAGGTTTTTACTTCCTCCTACTCCTTTTCGGGCATGAAGGTTTATTTCCCTTTGATTTTGTTTAATGACTGTTTATTTATATTATTGTTTTGTTGTTTTGTGTAATTGTTTTTATGTATGCTCGAAATAAAGATTTCAATCAAACTGGTGGGAAAATACAAAAACAAAAGTATATAAACTTATTAATAACTTTCCTCGATTATAAAGTTTTATAAAACAGTAAAACATTATTGGAGCGTATTGTTCTGCTTTTGTAAAATGTGGGCGTTACGCAGGGTCCCCATGTAAATAATCTATACAGCCCCCCAACACAGCAGTGAGATTATTCAATGCTTTTTTACATACATTTATGCATTTTAATGGTATTTCTTGACTATCATTACCATATTTGAACATGACAGTTGACATTTAGAGAAAAAATTTCACATTATCCCAATCACTGTCACCTGGAGTAAGGAAGATGGCGGCTAGTGCAGCAGCACGGCTTGTTGTGGGAGAGTTCTCTCGAATTAAACCGGAGATTTACCACACTAAAGACGGTAGAGTCATAGTCGAGGATGAATTGTTGAATTTTATTGTGGTCAAAATGCGAACACTAAGCCATGATGACATTGTGTCCATAGTTACAAGCAGTTTCAGCTCTGAGCGGATTGAGTCCTCTAAGGCGGTGTTGGCAGAGCTTCTCCCCCATAACAAACGTTGGATCTCACACAGGGGCCAAAAGAAGGACATTAACAATGTTAAACTATGCCTGCAAGTGCTTAATGAGTGCGGTGAAGAGATCCCAAGATTTGTTTCACACTTTTTGGATGATTTACCCCCCGTCTCATTTAAGCACATAGATGTGTCTGCGCTGCTTGGAAAAATGCAGCAAATAAATGTTGACATTGACTACCTAAAAAGAACAATGGACAATCAGGTAGCTGCCTGTGAAACATTGCGGGTGGTTTCTGCTAAACTTGACAACCGCCTGACTGCGGTGGAGGGGCCTTGTGGGTCGGATGTTACTTCGGCTGCCTGCCTCGCTGCTGTGGAGATACAACCGGGACCTACGCCCAGTGCAACGGTGCTGTCCTCGGCTGTGATTGAGAAGACGCTAGGCGCTGATTCAGTGGACCCGGCCCCGGGAGTAGGGCCGCAGTCCCCCGCGTGGAGTATGGTGGTGAAGAAAGGGCACCGACTGAAGCAGGTATCTGATAATTCATCTGCCCATCGACGCACAACCCCCTGCACTGCAAAAACTCCAGCAAGGTATTTGCGAAAGAAGACCGGTATAACTGGGACTGGTGTGGTTAGCAACATACTGGCTGTCAAAACAAAGTTGGTAAAAGTATTTGCTACAAAGTTTGATCTTAGCGTGGACGCTAACACTCTGAGGGACTACTTAAAAATGAAGCTGGGTAAGGAAGTGACTTGTAAAAAAATAGAGACTACACAGAGTAGATTCAACTCCTTCTGTGTCGCTGCTGAATGTAATGATGTGGCGGAATTGTACGATCCGCAGCTTTGGCCCGCTGGTTCTTTTGTACGACGCTACTATGAGCCTCGTCGCCCCAGAGGAATAGACAGAGAGCTGTCTGACCCAGAGGACGTCTCTCGCTCTCAGGATGAGGGGCTGCTGAAGGGTAACGATGCTGGGGTGCCTGTTGCTTCTGTGGCCGAGAATGGTTTGGAGGCCAGCTAATCCGCTGGGAGCATCAAAGAACATTAAATGCGTATTGTTTCATACAACACTCGCGGGTTGCGAGCAGGACACACTTCTACTGATAGATCTAGGCGTCTGGTGGTGGACACTCTGCTGGACGAATGTGACATTTTATGCCTGCAGGAAACCTGGATGGCGAAACAAGATCTGGATAAGCTGAACACTTTACACATGAACTTCCATGGGGCTGGCGAGTCCACTACTGACCTTAGCACGAAGCTGGTGCGAGGTAGGATAGCTGGTGGTGTGGCTATATTGTGGAACAATAAATATGATCAACTGGTAAAGGTGGTGCGTCTAAATGTTGACTGGGCCATAGGGCTAGAGTTTAATTATAATGCAAAGAAATTTATTGTTTTAAATGTTTATACACCATATGAATCATATGAGCATGAAGATGAATTTCTTAACAGGTTAGCCTTTATTCAGACCTTCATAGAGGAATACAGCTCATCTTGTGTGTATGTCATGGGTGATTTTAATGCTGACATGTCAGATAGCAAATCCCTATTTGCAACTCATCTGCAGCAGTTTTGTAATGAGTCTAAATTAATTCTATCCAGTAAAGCTATGTTGCCTGACACAAGTTTTACTTATGTTAGT
Source organism: Cololabis saira (assembly GCF_033807715.1). Taxonomy (NCBI): domain Eukaryota; kingdom Metazoa; phylum Chordata; class Actinopteri; order Beloniformes; family Belonidae; genus Cololabis; species Cololabis saira. Next base: position 3,309,430 of record NC_084591.1, read on the forward strand.
GAAGCGTGGCACACAACATCTTGGTTAGACCATATTGTGACCACAGCTGATGCTCATGCCTCTCTAGTAAATGTGCAGATATGTTATGAACTGGCCACCTCAGATCACATACCTATTGCTGCAATGTTAAATGTTGAGAATATCCCTCTGCTGTCCAGTAATAACAATTCTGCTTCTTCAAGTAAACTGGACTGGTCAAAGCTGAAGGGAGATGATATGGCTGCATACTTCCTATTAACAGATAGTCTTTTAAATAATATTGCATTGCCTAAAGAGACCCTAATGTGCACAGATATGAACTGTAACAATGTGCAACATGCTGACAAACTCTGTGCAATGTATGAAGATATTGTGAAATGTCTCACTGCCTCCAGTGAACCCTTTTGTAAAAGTAAATGTAAGGTACCTAACATCAGACCTGGGTGGAATGAGTTTGTGGCTGAGCAGTATGCTGAGGCAAGGAGGGCTTTTAGACTCTGGTCAGAGGCAGGTAGGCCTAGACAGGGGGAATTGTTAGATATCAAAAAACGCACCAATGCTAGATTTAAATATGCACTCCGTTTTATTAAGAAAAATGAAAACACAATGAGGGCAGATTCACTTGCCAGAAAGCTACAGAATAACAGCCTTACTGACTTCTGGAAAGAGGTTAAAGTCATGAATAACAACAAAACTCCTCTACCGTCTGTGATTGAAGGTGTTAGTAGCCCAGAAAAAATAGCTGAGCTATGGCGTGAGCATTACTGTAACCTTTTTAATTGTGTTAAAGGTAACGTAGTTAGTATCAATCATGAACATACTGGTCTGTTTGCAGATGTGATAGTTAGGGCAGCAGATGTCTATGATGCCACTAACATGTTGGATAACAACAAAGCTTGTGGCATGGACTGCATTACTGCAGAACATTTAAAAAATGCCAGCTTTAAGCTCTTTCCTTTGCTTTCCATGTGCTTTACTGCTTGTCTGGTTCATGGGGTCCTGCCCAATTCTATCATGTCTGTAGAGTTAGTGCCTGTGCTTAAAGACAAGGCTGGTAAGCTCAGTAGTATTGATAATTATCGTCCTATTGCATTGGCCAGCATCTTGTCTAAAGTACTGGAGAGAATACTTTTAACAAAGTTAGAAATGTATGTTCTTACTTCTGACAACCAGTTTGGGTTTAAAAGAAAACATGGAACTGACCTCTGTATATATACTCTTAAAGAGATTGTATTTAAGTATACAAGCCTGAACACATCTGTATTTTTATGTTTTATTGATGCGTCAAAGGCATTTGATCGTATTAATCATGAAAAATTATTTGTTAAATTGCTAGACAGAGGTGTTCCTAAATTCTTGGTGAGAATTTTAGTGTTTTGGTATGCCCATCAAAGGTTTCAAGTAAAATGGGCCAATGTGGTATCTGCTCCATTTTGTGTTAGTAACGGAGTGCGTCAAGGAGGAATTTTGTCTCCTTTTTTATTTAATGTTTATATGGATGAATTAACAAATCAATTGGACAGGTTAAAAACTGGTTGTCTTGTGGGTAACACTATTGTTAATCATCTTATGTATGCAGACGACTTGGTACTGCTTTGTCCATATAGTGCTGGGCTGCAGCAGATGTTGAAGGTGTGCTCTCAGTATGGCCTTGATCATGATGTAAAGTATAACGCTAAGAAAAGCCACATAATGATAGTTAGAAGTGCTGGGGACAGGAAATCCACTTTTCCCACTTTTTATTTGGCAGACAGCCCCCTTGATGTATGTGAGGAAATTAAATATCTAGGTCATGTCATTTCTGATGACTGGACGGATGACAAAGACCTGTATCGACAGCGCTGTAAAATTTATTCTCAAGCTAACATGCTTATCAGGAAGTTTTATATGTGTTCTGACTCTGTGAAGTGTTCCCTGTTTCGAACCTACATCACACCGTTATATACTGCTCACTTGTGGTCTAACTTTAAGAAAAAGAGCATGCAGAGGCTCAAGGTAGCATACAATGATGCACTTAGGTTGCTGCTGCGTGTTCCTAGGTGGCATAGTGACAGTCAATTGTTTGTGTCCAACAGAGTGCCAACTTGTGAGGCTCTTAAGGCAGTTGATGTTTGGTTTTATGTGTCGATTGGACAAATCAGAGAACCACATAATTGAAGCTTTAGTCAGCCCATTGAAAAGCTGTTATAGATTCACCTCTAGGCTAAGGTGGCATTGGTGCAATAGCTTGTATGTTTTATAAATTGAATATTTTACAAGCAATAGCTTGTATGTATTATAGATGTATATTTAATATTTTTGTATTTCTTTTTTTATACGTTTTATATTGTATTATGTTTTATATGGACCTGTGTCTGCAATAAAGTTGATATATATTTACAGCAGGGGAAGAGCCGATCACTCTGACTACTAGTGATGTGAGGATCAATACTGAAATATCAATACGATATATATCCGATACCAGATCTGTACACTCTAAAATCAATTCTCAAACTAAAAATAATAAAAAATATCGCTACTTTTGATACTTCAGTCATTTGTGGTAAAGTACATCATTAACAGGAATACAGTGGAAAGGAACTAAACTATTCAGATTCTGTCTGAGTGACACGCTGCTGATAGGAACTACTTTTATTCACTATAGTAGTTATTTTTCATTATTATTCTCTTATTTTAATGGTTTTATTTTACTTAGGATCTTTTTTTAGTGATGGAAACACCTTTTTCAAACTGGTTTTTCTGTTGTAACTTGGCTGTATTGTGAATGAGGAGCTACCTCAGTATACTTAGATATATAATACTTCTATAATCTATAATACTAAGACTTTAAAATAAATAGCTAAATAAGTGACTCGGATGTCTTGTATCCTTAAAGGGGACATATTGTGGCATTTAATGTATATTTTAAAAAGGCCTTGAATGTCTTAAAAACAATCTAAAGCTTGTTTTTTCTACATAAATCAGAAATTCAGCCTGTGGGCCATGTCTATAGTTTTACCGCTTCTAAAGCCTTTTTCTTTGCTTCATTCTGAGGGGGCGGGGCTATAATAATGAGGCTCTGTGCTGATTGGCTGCTTGAATGACGTGTAGCAGGGGAGGAGACAAAGCGTCGCTCCGGGCAGAAGAGCAGCGGCTGCGTAGCAAAGCGTGTCCACGGTTCTGCGTTAAATCGACACGTACACTACGCCGTAGGCTCTGCGTTGGTGTAACGCGGAACCATAAATCAGCCTTTAGTCACATCGTCTTCACACAGGAAGATTTAATTTAATTCTAAACAGTTACACCACAGTTATTTACTCCGATTCCTCATCATTTCACTTCTTATGTTACAAGACAAAAGAATCATGTAACTTTAAAGAAATCACAACACTGAATTTTCACAAATGGCAACTTTATTGTTAAAATATATAAATAACATTTATGCACTATTGCTGGCTCAAGGAAGGACCGTGCGTCTTCTGAATGTGTCGTTGAACAGCTCCAGGTGCTTGGAAGATCTGACACCATAAAGAGAAGAAAAATGTATTACGGTAGAGCCGCCGGCGCCCGGAGCCCCGAGTCTGGAGCCCCCGGGTTCGGAGCTCCGGGCCCGGGGCTCCTCGACGGCAGCAGCTCCGGTGCTCCGGAGCTCAGCTAAATACTTAACCCATGCAAAGATCATACTTTTTAGACAAGTATAAATAACATAAAAAAAGGAACTTACCGCTGACTCGTGTGCAGTTGCCGGGTCCGTGCTGTGGGAACTGATCCTTTTATGAGGGTAAATGTTGATGCAAAATCTCATTTCTACTCTCCCTCGCTGTTCAAACAGCCACGGCTTCTAAACAATGGCGGAGCTCTAGCCGGCGGAGAGAGCTGGTTGTGGGCGTGGTTTCAGCAGCGGAGGCTGAACCTCTGGAAATCTGCTCCTGTCGTGACGTCACGACAGGAGCAGATTTCAAACGGCTCAAAAAAGTCACGTGACACTGGGGGATTCTGCCGGGCGGGGGTCAGACACCTTGCAGAAATTCATGGGATTTCATCTCCCCTGTGTTGGCAGTGTGAGGGGAGACCACTTTATATATGTAAAAACAAGAAAAAAAACGTGTTTTTCATAATAGGTCCCCTTTAAAGAGGAGCTGAAGAAGTCTACATTTTCATACTCAAATATTAAGTGCAACATGGTACAACTGTTGTTTATCACTGGAATAACATCTGTGCTCTTTGACTGGTTGTGCACCAAAATTGCAGGAAGTGTAAAAATATTCAGCAAGAAGCTCTCTCTACAGGATCATCTTTTGATAGTGTTAATGAAAGGAAGGTTGGGCCTAACTAACACTGATTTAGCCTATAGGTTTAAGATCTCGACAGCTACCTTGTCTAAAATTTGTCGGACCAGCTCTGGCCATAATACTCAAGCCACTTATTAAATGGCCAAGCAAGGAAGCTGCACTAAGAAATATGCCTAAAATGTTCAAGCGAAAATTTAAGAGATGCCGCTGTATAATAGATTGCACCTAGATTTTCATGAATAGACCCAGTCATATGAGCTCCAGGGGCCTGTACTACGAAGCAAGTTCAACATATCCAGGATATCTTTTCCTTATCCAGATTCACTAAGCGGGACAATTGCAATCACGCTAAGCGGTCACACGACGGCGGTTATCAACTCGGTATATCAACCCAGGTTTCTCCAATCTGGATATGAGCGCGTGCACATAAAAGGGGCGGTGTTTTCAGCGCATGACCAATCGCAAGTGTAACAGTTGTTCACTTCAGCTTCCTTTCGTCTGCGTTGTGTTAGTAAGGGACCGACACTCCTTGGATTTTTCACCCGACATTTATTGCCTGCATACAGCGTGAGAATTCACTGGTCAGTCATAAGCACGTGCGCGCACACACACGAGGCGCAGCCCGTGAACTCAATCCTCTCATTCTGGTCCAATGTATTAATAAATTAAAATAAATGTGTACACAACAAAAATATATACCTGCATACAGCGTGAGAATTCACTGGTCAGTCATAAGCACGTGCGCGCACACACACGAGGCGCAGCCCTACAGAGAAGTTAGAAAAGTTAGCTCAGCTTTAGAAGCTAAGGAAGCTAACTTCGATATAAACCAATTTGTTGCACCAAGTACAGTACAATGCAGTCGCCACTTTCTGTAATGTAGATAAACATAATATCATGACAGTCGTATTACTGAATTATGTGATTATGACAGAGTTAACGTAACACAGTGCTTTGTGTACCCTACCGTGAACTCAATCCTCTCATTCTGGTACTGCGTCAACGTCACAGCCAGTATTTATAGACAGAGGAAAGTCACGCCAACCAATGAACTCTCACGATACTGGTACTATCTAAAAAGTAATAGGTGGCAAGTGGAGTCAACAACAAAACTCTGTTACATTCCCCCCTGCTGAACTCCACTTGCACACGCCACTATCCAGAAAAAAAAAAAAATTAAAAGAAAGAAAAACAAAATAAATACATGCCGAGCAGGTACATCAGGTATGAAACATGAGCACAAATCAGAACATGACAACAATGTAAAAAAAAAACAACAGTAAAAACACTATCATATTGACATAAAAAAAAAATGACAGAGGAAACCATCTATGTGAAGTCACACGTAGTCCAGTCAGGAGACTATTCTCTAAAAAAGAATTAGGGGAGAAAGAGGCCGGCCAAACCCCTTTTTACCACCACAGGTAAACATGCCTGTTACATGTCCAATACACAATGTGACCACATAATCCCTCATCAGGAATCAAAACCCAGGGATCCAAGTTTATAAAAACAAACAAACTTCCCCCTATTGACACTGCACGTGGGCCAAGACCCAGCCAAAAAAAAAAACGAAGCAGAAAAGAAAAAAAAAAATCTTACATCTCAATAAACTTGCAACATCTGTTATACATTTAACAGCATACCAAATACCAAGAAAGGTATAAACTCTCATATCACATAACAAAAAAAATAAACAACGAGGGAAAAAAAAACAACTGAGGAACCAGGTAGACCGTGGGTTACCCTATCTATTAAAACGTTGCAATCCTCTGGTCCATTATTGCAATAAGTCTAGTTACAGGCCTAAGCAGCCTCCCTGCCCTAGACCTGATACTGTGTGCTGGTCCCACTAGCGGAACCGGCGCAGCCGCATCGCATGGTGCGGAACTGCGGTCATGTGACCCAGCAACATCAGCCACAGCAGTGCCAGATCTGTCACACTGATCAGATACCACACTACCTAACTCACAATCTGGCTGCTGGGAATCCTGAGATTGAGATGCAACCGACGCAGGTGAAGGGAGTGGACCGCCCCAACTGCCAGGTAGGCTGGAGCCACCAGTTTGTGGCTGAACTGGAGCTAAATCAAGAGGTGTAGCCTGCCGGGCATCCTGAGACTGGCTGTCAGTCTCTACACTCAGGTCAACAGACCCCTCGGAGGGCAACTGAGAAACCCAGACTTTAGTCCTATACTCAGCTGCATCCGTCGACATGTCATCATCCATGACAGCACCATCCTGCTGCTCAGAGGTAGAGGAGGCCGGCGAGGCCCGCCCATCTCCACAGAAAGAGTCCGGGTGTGGCAGAAAGGTGAGGGGTGTTATCAGATTGCGATGGACCACTTTCACTACACCAGAAGAGCCATGCTGGATTTTGAAGGTGTGACTGTCCGCATTTACCCCAATTACCAGGTAAATGGCATCCTCCCAACGGTCAGCAAGCTTGCGTTTACCACGCTCTCCCTTGTTGGCCAACAATACATGATCCCCGACTTCAACTGGAGCCCCCCTGACCTTGCGATTGTACAGTTCAGTGTGTCTTTTCAACTGTTTGGAAGCCGAGGCTCGAGCAATCCCCATAGCTTCCTTCAGACTCTGTCTCAGCGAATGAACATAATCATCATAGCTCACAACCTCAGGGATGTTCAGAACAGAGCCAAAAGCCAGGTCAACGGGCAGCCTCGGTATCCTCCCAAACATCAGGAGGAACGGTGCATACCCAGTAGTTTCGTGAATGGTGCAGTTGTAAGCAAATGTGAGAGATTTCAGCGTCTGGGGCCATCGGTGCTTCGCTCTTGTGGGCAGCGCCCGAATCATATTACCCAGCGTTCTGTTCATTCTCTCACATGAGCCATTGCCCATCGGGTGATATGGCGTTGTATGAGATTTTTGAATGCCAGCAATCCTCAATAGGTCGGCAATGAGGGCGCTTTCGAAATTAGCCCCCCTATCTGAGTGAATGCGCTTCGGAAACCCATAAACACAAAAAAAGTTATGCCACAACTGGTGGGCCACAGCTTTGGCAGATTGGTTTGGACAAAGGAAAGCATTCGCCATCTTCGTGAAGTGGTCGGTGACAACTAGAACGTCCATCGATCGGTTCTTAGAATCTTCTGCACACCAGAAGTCTATACACACCAGTTCAAGAGGTTCTGTTGTCACAATGTTCTCGAGCGGTGCTCTTGCCTCTGGTTCGGGGGTTTTGCTAAGAACACAACGCTTACAGCTCTTCACATGCTTCCTCACATCCTTCTCCAGGCCTGCCCAGTAAAACCGCTGCCTAGCAAGGTACAAGGTCCGTTGCTGGCCCTGGTGACCTGCCTCATCGTGAACCCCTTCCAGCACGACTGCTTTCAGTGAAGCAGGTACAACATACAGGTAAGATTTAGTCTTCGTAACAGGGCTCTTTGAGACGCGATAAAGCACGCCCTTCTGCATGACTAGCTTATCCCAACTCTTCAGCAAATGGAGTACATGAGCTGGTTCTAGGGCACGCTCTCTCCTAGATGGTCGTCGTCCCCTTTCCACAAAGGAGATCACCCTGCTTAACACCATGTCAGCCCTCTGCTTATCCATCAGCTGATCATGGGACAGCGCTTCAGTTTCAACCTGTTCCACTGGCAACACGGTTTGTGGGAACTGTGGCAACAACAATGCATGGGGGGTCGCCACACCGTCCTGCAACTTGTGTGACCCAAGAACGGCTGCCACTTCCAGACTACACAAAGCCCCAGGCCGGACAACAGCAGTAGCATACTGACAGGCGACCGAAGGCCCAGCAACAGAGTTCTTCTCAAATGGGTGAGTAGACCAGCGAAACACGTCCTGCACCTGATCTGTGCAAACAGCACCAGCCTCAGCCAACAGAGTCTCATATGCCACTCTTGTCAAGCGATGGAGTGCGCTTGGATGCACAAAGGGCTCCCTGCTCAGAGCGTCTGCGACAATGTTTTTGGGGCCTGGGATGTATTTAATATCAAACTGATACGGCGCTAGCTTGGCGACCCATCTCTGTTCGCACGCATCCAATTTAGCTTTGGACAGGATATAAGTCAACGGATTGTTATCCGTCCATACCGTGAACGGGTGTCCCCTCAGCCAATGATGGAACTTGTCACAGACAGCCCATTTCATGGCAAAAAACTCTAGCCTGTGCGCAGGGTACCTTGACTGTGCAAAGGAGAGCGACTTGCTAGCGAAAGCAATCGGCCTCGCTACCGTGCCTCCTTCTGGTACCTGCGACAAGACCGCACCAAGGCCATTGCTGGAAGCATCCACCGAGAGAAGAAAAGGTTCCCCAAAATTTGGGTGGGCTAGAACAACCTGATCCAGCAAAGCCTGCTTCAGCAGGAGAAAGGCCTGTCTGCACTCTTCCGTCCAATCTGCAACCACCAGCGTCCGCTGGGACGGGCGACCATTTTTTCTCTTTCGGAAAGGGGCCTTGGGTCCAGCAGTGAGACCAAACAGCGGCTTGGCTATGGAGGAAAACCCCTCGATGAACTGCTGGTAGAAAACTACCATACCCAGAAACGATCGTATCTTCCGCTGCGATGGGATCCCTGTCCCATCTTCCATAAGATCCGCCTCAGTTAAGGCAGCAATGGCACGCACCTTTTCGGGGTCCGTAGCGATACCCTCTGCACTCACAATATGGCCGAGAAACCTCACCGACCTCCGCATGAAATGGCATTTCTTGGGTGCCAACTTCAAATTGTGGGCCTGAAGACGTTCGAAGACCATTTCAAGACGTTCCAATGCCACATCCTCAGTGGGAGCGAATACAAGGACATCGTCCAAGTAGCAAAGGAGACTAAGGAAATTCTGGTCCCCAAAGATGGACAACATCATCCGCATGAAGGTTGCGGGGCTGTTGCATAAACCCTGCGGCAAGCGGTTGTATTCGTACAACCCAAAGGGCGATGTAAAAGCTGTATACCTCTTGTCATCCTCATGAACCTCAACGTTGTAGTATCCAGACGTGAGGTCCATGGTCGAGAAGAACGTGTTGCCACCCAACGCCGCAAGGGCATCGGCCTGATGGGGTAATGGATGAGCGTCCTTGATGGTGCGTGCATTGATCCATCGGAAATCTGTGCAGAGTCTCAAGTCCCCTGACTTTTTCCAAACAAGGACCAAGGGCGAAGCGAAGTCGCTACTGGACTTTCTTATGATCTCGCGTTCTTCCATCTCGTCAAGCGTTTGTCTGAGCTTCTCGTATTGGTTGGGTGCAATACGCCGGTACGGCAACCGAAAGGGCCTCTCATCACTGAGCCGTATCCGGTGAACACAGCCTGTAGCTTTTCCACAGTCCAACTTGTGTCTGGAAAAAATTGACTCGTACTGCGCTATCAGCTGAACAAGCTTCTCCCTGCAAGCAGAGGACACGGTACAAGAACCTACATCAATGTCACCCAACCCTAGGTCATGCAAAAGCGCAGTTGAACTGCCTGGAGGTCCAATGGGTCCTCCAACCCTATCATGCCCATCTGGGAGGCTTGAATCCTCAGACGTGAGATGGGAGTCATTCCCATTATCAGACACCACATCATCTGACCTTTGCACCTGTTGCTGGAAAACACATTGTGTAGCATCATACATAGCAGAGCTGTCAAAGTCCTCCAACTCTATGATGGGAAAGACGTCGGCAAGCTTTGCATTTCGTTTCAGTTTCACAGGCTTATCAGAAGGATTTATCACCTTGAGTGGCAGCCAACCATCACCACGGAGCAAAGCCACAGTCCTCCCGACCAACACAGACTGCGGACGCGACCTGGCAGTAGTAGGCTCCATGATGACAGCGCTGCCAACTGAAATGTTGTTGACAGTTTGAAGCCGGCCCCAAATCAAATGTTCACTCAGAGGATCAAGAGTCACAGCCTTTTTCAGTCTCACCGTTCCCACTTTGTCAGGGATGTCACCGCCTGACCACACCTCCACATTAGCCAACAAACTCAATAGCTTGTGTTGTTCATCCTTACTGTGCCCAGATGAAGGCACATGGCCCAAAACATTCTTTGACACTTTCAGACGTCGAATCAGGTACTTCAGGAGGTTACTCCCTACAATGAGATCATCACTCTGCGTAGCAACTACCAGTGTCGGGACAATCACTGAGTAGCCAAACAGCTTTAGCTCCAGGTCACATACTCCCAGAGGCTTGGTTCGTGAACCTCCACACCCAATCAAAACCACATCTGTAGGTGCTAACGGTGGGCCCTTAATCGCTCCTTCCTGTGACAGTCGCTGCAAAACTGCAGAACTCAAACTACATGCCATCGAACCACTGTCAAGCATAGCAGTCACCACTGCTTTGTCACCAATCAGGACTTTAGTATGGAAGAGCTCATCATAAGGAGCAACTCTCTGCGTGTTCTGTAATATGACTTTGCTCTTCAGTTTCAGCTCCTCGCATACACTCTCATAAACAGACTCTAAATCTTCATCTGTTGTATTTGGGGGATTGACTATTGGTCCAACACCTGCCCCCCCAAAATGTTGGCCTGCTAGTTTCCCTGCTGCTGAGCGGCGGGTTGGTCGGCAGCTCCAGCCGCTGGCTGAGGCATTACTGCCTTAGGACAATCAGTGAGCACATGGCCAGAAGCATAACAAAGGAAGCAGAGATGGTTGGCACGACAATGAAAACGAGTAGTGTGCCCCCTGTCCCCACACACTTCACATGGCAGTGAGGGCCGCACCCTGTTCCTTGGGCCCCCTTGTGGTGTGCGTTCTGGCCTGCCATAGTGCCGAGCTTGCTGTGGTCCCTGCTCCAGAATACGTTCCAACATGCTAAGGATGCGGTCTAAAGGCTCAGCAGTCTCCTGTGGGGGCTGGCCTAATGTTGGTCCTGTTTTAGGACCACTGGCAGGCTTACCAGCAGGTAACGAAGTATGGAGACCAGAACCAACGTCCTGGCGCATCACAGTTACAGCCACGGTGCTCCTAGGCTGAGATGAATGTCTCTTATCACGCCTATGTTCAACCAGTTTCTCATGGACCTCTGCAGTAGTCCACTTCTGTAAAGGCTTGCACCTGAATAGTAGGGACAGTTCAGAGTCAGGGCAATGTCTAATAAACATTGTAGTGAGTTCACGTGATGGGTCATCCATCCTCTTATTCTGCCTTTTCAGACAGTCCTCAGTCACTTCCATAGCCTTGTTCAATCTGAGCCAGTACTCAAAAGAGTCTTCAGCAGAAAATGGTAGTGTGGAGTAAAAATCAGCCAACGGCATGATGGAGGAAACTGTGTCAGTAAAATGTTGCTTCAATATGTCAAAAATGGGATCTGGGCCCTCAGACAGAACAAGAAAGGGGTTGCTGCGTACCGCTACTCTAACCACCTCCCTCGCCTTCCCCATGAGTCTGTTCATGACCTCTTCCGCCTGCTCTTTTACAGGTATCGCCTGTCTTTTGAGATATGACAGGACTACTGACTCCCACTCATGCACCGTATAGGCATCTGTGCCATCCCCCTTGAAGCATACTGGCTCCCTTACTTCAGACTTCACCACCAGGTTCACCAGGGATGAATCTGCCCCCACTGATGTGTATGTCTTACCAGCGACATTAGCACTTGCCCCGTTACCAAACTTTGACTCTATGCAGGAAGCAATACTTTCCCCAATTGACATACCAATTTCTTTAGCTATGCCTGCAATAATGTGTACTGAAGCATTGGCATCATTCGTACTGGGTGAATCAAGCCCAACACTTCCAACCCGCGGCGGTGTGGCAAGAGTGTCATCATCCACAGAGACATCTTCAAGACCTGGCATATGGGTGGATGTGAAAGGTACAGACTGTAACCGTGCTCTCCCCCTACCCACAGAAGTCACAGGAGCAAACCTTAATATGCCTCGTCCCCTCCCAACACCAGTACCCAACTCCATTTTCAAGTATCAAATACTAAGAAAGTACTAGGCAAGGGAAGAGTAAAATAAAAAACTAGCGCGTATGGATGCGCCAAAAAAATAATTGAAATGAAAAAAATGTGTCAGTCAAAACCCTTGTTTTAAATAAAAACAACTCTGATGGAGCGATAGAAAACAGCAAATATATGCAAACAGTCACTGAAACCCCAAAATCATTGGACCCAAATAAAAACAGATAAAATCTGCACCTTCAGGAAAAAAATAAAAAATAACTGGAATGATAAATCTCAAGGCACACAGCCACTAAGTAAAAAAAAAAAAAAAATTTAAATCCAATGTCTAAACACAGATACCACTGTTATTAAAACAAAACAAAAAAAATCAGACTGCTAAATTCACTCAATCTGATGGATATCTGGCTGAAATACCACCCCAAATAAGTTGTAAAACAAACAAAACAAAAATCAAATGGCGTTTCACCACCCACTTATGACAGAACCCATCAAAGTCCTCACCTCAATACATGGAGGAGAGAAGAGAAAAAAAGAAAAAAGAAAAAAAAAAAAGTCCGTGACCAAATTCACCTCTCCCGTCACATAAATGATACAACAGCTCCACCTGTTGGTGAAGAAGACGACTGCACCTCAAAATAGTTCGGTGCGCCAGTGATTCAACAGAAGAAGACGCCAACCACGGTTGTTTTCTCCGGAGCGGGTGTTCACGCCCCCGACGTGAAGAGTCCTGGAGCACGGTCACGGCACCATTGTAACAGTTGTTCACTTCAGCTTCCTTTCGTCTGCGTTGTGTTAGTAAGGGACCGACACTCCTTGGATTTTTCACCTGACATTTATTGCCTGCATACAGCGTGAGAATTCACTGGTCAGTCATAAGCACGTGCGCGCACACACGAGGCGCAGCCCGTGAACTCAATCCTCTCATTCTGGTCCAATGTATTAATAAATTAAAATAAATGTGTACACAACAAAAATATATACCTGCATACAGCGTGAGAATTCACTGGTCAGTCATAAGCACGTGCGCGCACACACACGAGGCGCAGCCCTACAGAGAAGTTAGAAAAGTTAGCTCAGCTTTAGAAGTGTAGCGGGCCGAAGAATCCAGGGCTTCTGAGACACTCTTTCTGCAGACAAAAACTCACAGCCTTAGTACTCTTTTGAAGCGGATGCAACACGCTCCGTTTATTGCACACACGTTAAACACACGACAACTCTTTTCCCTCTCTTTTCCTTTTTTAAACAACCAGACGCACGTCTCTGACGTCACACCTGCGCCCCACTCTCACATGCGTCCCCCCTTACAGTGGAGGATGTCCCCATCTCCCACTACACATGTAAATGAAACACACAGGGGGGAAAGAACATAAGCATGTAAAACACAATACATGAACACAGCTTAACAGGCAATGGAGCAAATATACACGAATTACAACCATAAAGTGTAAACAGCCCAGGCAGCTCATGTATATAAAAAAAAGAAAAGAAAAACAACACACATGCAACCACCCCTTAAAACACAGGGAGTCAATAACCATCAGCATGTATATCAAACAGTCACTCCATAACATAGTCTCTAAAGCGAGCAGGAGGTCGTGAAGACCTACCAACCCGAGAGAACCTAGGCGAGGCAACAGCCTGGCCAGGGCAACCCCCAGCATCAACGCCACGACCACAGGCACCGTCTCCGGCAAAGAGGGACACGCCCGCAGGGTCACCAGGAGAGGCAGCATCCTCCCGCAGAGCAGTGGGCGGGGAAGGGGTGAGGAGGTTCCTAGACGGGCCCTCAAAAGGGAAAACCACAGGCAATTCGTAGCGCCGCAGCCTGTCATAGTGGACTGTCTGAAGGGGGGGCTCCTCCCCGAATGGGCTACTAATCTGATAGGTGACTCCAACTTCCTCATCCCTGTCCATACGCCGTTGCACCAAGTAAGGTCCCTTCCAGTGGGGAGCCAGTTTACGGCGGCTCTCTGTGGGGTCATTCAACCACACAAGGTCCCCAACCTCATATGGTTCATGCCTCAACCTGGTATCATAGAAAGTCTTTTGCCGCCTGCTTGCCACAATGTTGTTTTCCCTCGTCAGGCCAAAAGCCGTGTCCAAGCGCCTTAGGAGAGAACTAGCAAAGTCCTCCGGGGACCCATCTACCGGCCTGCCTTGCACCAGCGAACCCAGCACCACATCCACCGGCGTCCGGGCCTCCCGGCCGTGCGTGAGGAAGTAAGGCGTGAACCCGGTGCTGGAATGTACACTGGTGTTATACGCAAAAGCAACTTGTAACAGGAAAGAGTCCCACTCTCCCTCACATGACAAGAGCATTTTAGCCAACTGGTCAATAAGTGCTCGATTAAACCTCTCCACCATCCCATCAGACTTCGGGTTGTACGGAGTGGTACGAGTTTTCTTCACACCCAGCAGCCCGCACAAATGTTTCACCAGATCAGACTCAAATTGCCTCCCCATATCTGTGTGTAGCGTTTCCATCACACCATGTTCTAACACGTAGTTCTGAAAGAGACACTCGGCCACTGTGGTGGCTTTCTGATCAGTGATGGCATAAAGGTTCACAAATTTGGTGAAATAGTCCTCAACAACCAAAACATACCGGTTGCCCTTGGAGGTGACCGGCAACTCAAGTATGTCGGCTGCGACACGTTGGAAAGGCCTCTCCGTCTGTGAAGTCCTCATAGGGGCATGATGTCGAGGAACCGGGGACTTCCTCCTTTGACAAGCATAACACTGATCACACCACGCTTTAACATCACCATACATAGTGGGCCAATAACAAACACCCCGAGCACGTGCCAAGACCCGTTCGTGTGCAAGGTGAGCCGTCAAAGGCGCGCCATGCAGGTGTCCGAGGACCTCGGGAACCAAGACTGCAGGGACCAAAACCTGTGTTCTTTGCCCCACCTCAGACATCCACACAACCCTGCACAACAGTCCATCAATGAAAGTCAGGCGGGGAAACTCGTGCCACAGTCTCTTTAAACCCCGGCTGGCATCCTTCAGCCTCCACCTAGGGGGTCTCTGACCTTCCTCTAGCCAGGACAACACCTGTCTGATGTCGGCGTCACACCGCTGGAGCTCCCTGACATTGGAGCCATTGTGCGACAGAGTGTAAATTAAAGCTCGGTCCTCACAAGCCCGAGGATCAGGGCTGGAGCTGGGGGTTGTTGTAGGGGCTGCCGTGGAAGTGGAAGTCTCTATGGCGCACACTGTTCTGGGGCCACTGTCTACAACTGTTTGGGTACCTTTGTGCACAAGAGTGTGGACAGCACCAGGGGAATCAGCATCAGTGAGCTCCGCACTGAGGTCGGGTCTGCGTGACAGAGCATCCGCGTTAGTGTGTTGACCTCCACTCTTGTGCACAATAACCCAGTCATAAGGGTCCAGTTCCAGGGCCCAGCGGCTGCGACGGCCCGTTCTGTCATTATCAATGGGAAGCCGTCGAAGGCCCAACAACGGCCGGTGATCAGTAACAATGGTGAACGGGCGAAGACCCAAATAGTGTCTGAAATGGCGAACAGCCCACACTATCGCCCACAGCTCCCTGTCATACGTAGACCATCGTCGTTCGGCCGCCGTGAGGGAGCGACTAGCATAAGCCACCACTTTGTCCAGGCCTTTAGCCTCTTGTGCCAACACTGCTCCCACAGCGACCTGGGAAGCATCAGTGTATACAATGAAACGGTGAGTGAAGTCAGGGTGACACATTATAGGTTCAGCACAGAGAGCGTCCCGCAGGAACTCAAAGGCTTCCTGGCAATCTGCAGTCCACTGAAACGGGACATCTTTCCCCGTAAGGTGACTGAGGGGGGCGGCTCGCTGAGCAAAACTCCTTACAAACCGCCTGTAGTAGGAGCAGAGCCCCAGGAAGGCACGCACCTCCGTGGCGGACCTCGGCACAGGCCATGATTTCACCTTCTCTGTGTTCTTGGGGTCAGGGCGAAGCCCCTCAGCAGAGATGACATGCCCAAGAAAGACCACATGATCTCGGGCCAGGTGGCACTTCCTGGCATTGAGACGCAGCCCAGCTGCTCCGATCCGGGTGAAGACCTCCCCCAGAGCAGAGACATGATCCTCAAACGACCTGCTGTATATCAATATGTCATCAAGATACACCATGCAGATGTGCCATGGCAGCCCCTTTAACACCAGCTCCATAACCCGCTGGAATGTTGCTGGTGCATTTGTGAGCCCCATGGGCATGGATCTAAACTGATAGAGGCCCTGGCCGGTGGTAAAGGCGGCAAAATCGCCATGTATTATTCTTCTTCCTGACGAGAACAACAGGAGAAGACCAGGGGCTGCAGCTCTCCTCGATGATGCCATCCTCCAAAAGGCGCTGGACCTGCCTGTGTATTTCCTTCCGCTTGTCAGGGGAAGTGCGGTAGGCCCGTCGCTTTATCGGTGGGTGGTTACCTGTAAGAATGTGGTGCTTGATCAGGTCGGGGCTGCCTGTTCCACCCCGTGCAGGGCTGAACACCCCCTGATGTTTCTCCAACAAGGCCTGCAGCTGCTGCCTCTGCTGGTCGGACAGCGGACAGCCAGCTACATCAGGTAGGGGGGCATCCACCTGTCGAGAACCAAAACCTGCTGCAGGGGTGAGAATGTCACAGTCATCAACATGGTGAAACACCCCCAGGTGAGAGCCAGGGTGCAGTTTCAGCTCCTGTTCAGTCGGGTTGAGCAGCCGTGCCACCGTGCGCCCATTTCTCACCGGGGCTACCGTGCGTGCGACCACTAGTCCCACATTGTCACGCACCTCAGGCTCCAAATAGCCCAGGTAAGAGTCAATAATTGGACCAGCAACACCGGGGGCCCCCACCTGGACAGGAACAATCATTTCACTGAAAGGCGGAACGGTAGCATCCGCAGACATAGAGATGTTACAACAGTCTGGAATAAAGTCCGTGGCCTGCAAGAGAGGAATGTTAATACCTTCAATGCAGAGAAGCCCACGACCCACATCCATAATTGCACAAGTCCGCCGCAGGAAATCAAAACCAAGCAAAACAGCCTGTGTAGCTCCCCGCACAACATGCACAGTCTGCTCATAAGGCCTGCCACCCAACTTCAGCGGAAGGGCTACAGTGCCTAAAGTGTCCAATAGCTGTCCATTTACCGCACGTGCATACAAATATTGCGTATTCAGCACGCGTTTACGTAAAGCTGGGATGGACATCCTGAACTCCTCAGAAACCAACGAAACAGTAGAGCCAGAGTCAATTAACACAGTCACATCAACTCCTTCTACCAGTCCTTTAACATAAGCTGTAGACTCGGACTCACCCACCGAACAGGAGTCCACTGTGGAGTCCGGAGTCGCCGCTGCAGAGTTGTCCTTGTGACCCCGTGGTGGCGACACTGGCATCTGGGTCACGATACCAGCTACTGGAAGTTTCCCTGCTCCTCTCTGCGCGGGGATGGAGATGGCGACCGTCGTGAGGGAGATAGAAACCTCACTCCCCGCCGCGGCTGACGTTCCTCTTCAAAGCGTGGCTCCCTCCGGTTCTCGCCGTCCAGCCGGCGCGGCGAGAACCCAGTAGTGGTACCCCGGGTCCCCCGGTCTCGAGGAGACCACTCTCTGGCACCGTATCCACCCTGAAGCCGGCGCTGCGGAGATCGGCCTCTCGTGCCGTCGTCCCTCCGGAAGTCCATGGAGGTGGACCTGCATCCAAACCCGCCACAAGCGCAGTGACAGGCACCCCGCTGCTCTCTGCGCTCCCCCGGGCCCTGCTGACGAGCCCCAGGAAAAGGGGAGCCCAGACCGGCACTCTCAGCACCACAGGTATGAGCCCTCAAATCCTTCACCTCTGATTGCAAATTGTCCATCCTCGAGGCGAGCCGTTCCATGGCACGAACGAGCTTCTCTGTGGCGTTCGCATTACAGTCCAACACACTTGGTGACGCCGGATCGAGAGCGGCCACAACAGCAGGATGCGTGTTGGGGTAGGGCAATCCAGGTGCGCTCGCCCTCAGAGCCTGCCTGGCCCGCTCACAACGACCTGCTATAGTCAAAGCCTCCTCCACATCCGTGGCCCCCTGTTCATGGCACTTAACCTGGAGAGCAGGTTCGAGCCCGGCAAGAAAACGTCTAAAAGTCTCACCGTTCCTGGCAGCTCTGTCATAGTCGGGAAAAGCCTCAGCCACGAGTCTGGAGAGGTCGGCTGCATAGACCTCTAAATTCTCGTTCGGCCGACGGGGCCGCGCAGAGATGCACGTCTGGAAGTACAGGAGGAATTGTTTCTGTCCAAAGGCGTCCAGTAACCGTTCCTTAACTCGCTCATAATCACACTGAACATCCGGCGGCAGAGCGTCCCACAGCAGAAAAGCAGCGCCGTCCAGCCTCGTAGGAAGAAGACTCACCAAAGCGGCGGTGTAACTCCCGCTCCCGGTCCCCCTCGGCTGGGCGCGGACCGCGGCTTCAAACTGCTTCACCCACGTAGCAAACGGCTTCTCGCCGTCGCCACGAAACGGCGGGGGAAGCTCCACTCTCACTCCAACCACACCACCAGTCCATGCACGAGCACTCCCGAAATACTCGTCATCCATGTCACAGTCCGTAACGTTGCGCTTCAGTCCTCCGAACATGTCGCTCCGAAGCACTCACACGAGCACGCCAGCCGGCCAGGCCGACCGAAAAAAAAACTCAGTAATTGCCGAAAGAGAAAACCGCTCCAAAAACCAGGTCTCACTCCAGTTACCGCTGCCACCAATGTAGCGGGCCGAAGAATCCAGGGCTTCTGAGACACTCTTTCTGCAGACAAAAACTCACAGGCTTAGTACTCTTTTGAAGCGGATGCAACACGCTCCGTTTATTGCACACACGTTAAACACACGACAACTCTTTTCCCTCTCTTTTCCTTTTTTAAACAACCAGACGCACGTCTCTGACGTCACACCTGCGCCCCACTCTCACAGAAGCTAAGGAAGCTAACTTCGATATAAACCAATTTGTTGCACCAAGTACAGTACAATGCAGTCGCCACTTTCTGTAATGTAGATAAACATAATATCATGACAGTTGTATTACTGAATTATGTGATTATGACAGAGTTAACGTAACACAGTGCTTTGTGTACCCTACCGTGAACTCAATCCTCTCATTCTGGTACTGTGTCAACGTCACAGCCAGTATTTATAGACAGAGGAAAGTCACGCCAACCAATGAACTCTCACGATACTGGTACTATCTAAAAAGTAATAGGTGGCAAGTGGAGTCAACAACAAAACTCTGTTACACAAGCATGGAGAAGTCCGCTGTCAGAGCCGCTTATTTCAGTAGCGAAGAGCAAAGGATAAATTAAAACATACACACTAACTCACCAACAATATAAAACAGAAACAACAAAATATATTTTACCCGTTAAATTCATATTGTCTAATTGTGTGGTCTTTGTACAATTTTTTGAACTGGTGAATATTTCTACAATCCTTCAAATCAGCTGCCAAGGAGTTCCATAATTTTACACCACATACTGAAATACACATTTGTTTTAAAGTGGTGCGTGCAAACGGATGTTTAAAATCAAATTTCCTCCTATGGTTCTTATCTTCTGAACTAAAAACAAAAAAACGTTGTATATTTTCAGGCAATATTCTGCTTTTTGCCTTGAACATAACTAATAAAGTCTGTAACTCAATAATGTCTTTAAGTTTGATTAATCCTGCATTAATGAAAAGTCCATTGGTGTGTTCTCTTGCCTGTTTTTTATGTATGATCCGTACTGCTCTCTTCTGTAAAATAAACCTAGGCTTGATATTTGTTGTATATGTATTCCCCCAAACTTCCACACAATAACTAAAATAAGGCAAAATAAGGGAGCAATACAAAATTCGCATTGTCTTGTAATCTAAAACATGTTTCACTTTGTTCAAAACAAAAATATTCTTTGATACCTTAGTTTTAACATAATTTAACTGAGATTTCCATGTGAGGTTTTCATCTATAATTACACCCAAAAATCTAAACTGATACACTCTTTCAATAGTAGATCCATCGATACACAAAGACACCTTTTCATCCCCTTTCTGTTTAGAAAATACCATGAACTTAGTTTTTTTTAAATTAAGTGATAACTTATTCCTGTCAAACCATTTTTTCAAGTTAACCATTTCTTTTTCAATGCTGTCCATCAACTTTTAACCTTAAGTAAGGGACACGTGAAACTAGTTGACCCTTGCATGAAAAATGTTGTGGTGCTCCATTATCTTTCACCACCCTGCTTTAATGTTAGAAAACTACAACAATGTAACAGCTAAATCTAATTGTTCTGCCCATTTAAGGAAAAGATCTGATCACCTGAGCCCACCCTGTATTCAGCCTGGGCTCCCTGGAAGATGCTTTGCATGTGTCTCGAACAGACATGCAAACTTGTTTATGTTTTTTACATATCAAGGAAGAAAAATTTGCACGGATACGTAAATGTGGCAAACACTTCACCAGGTGAACCCTTAGTGAATCAGCTATTTGGTCTCAGATTCCCCCTGAAGTTAGTTAGTTAGTCACCAGCAGCTCAGCCTGGTGAGCGACACAGTTAACAACGGCAGAGTCTGCAGAGAAAAGACAACATTTACAGAGATTCAATAAGAGGCATCAGATATTAGGTAAGTACCTTGTATACAGGAAAAAACTGGAAAAAAAAGTTTAAATGATCGACAATTTATCTTCTATTTGGGTTTTGAAGGGAACAGATTGCCTGACTGTGCAATCGGGCAATCTGCAATATAATTACGCACCTAACACTTTAACACTTCAGCACTCTGCACTTTAATCAGCCCTTTGATACCTAATTTTAGCATTTAATATTACTGAAATTCGTATGGTCCCCTGACCCTTGGCCTGTATGTTTCATGATCCACTATACTTTTCATTGTTTTTGCTTTTCTTTTCCTTTTCTGTCCTACTGTGTTTTTAAGGACATGCTTTCTCTCTTGTAATTGCTCCTCCTGCCTACTGACCATGGAAGCTAACTGTTCTACTTGTCGTTACTGTTGTTTTATTGATTTTATTATTTTATGTTGTTGACATTAACCTGCCGAAGGGACTAAAGATGAAAATTAGCCGTTGGCTATAATCTTGCATATTTACATGTATATGTTCATTAATATGTATTGTCCCTGTTATAAATAAAATAAACTCAAACTCTACTGTTTTACCTGCACCTCCACTGTTCAGTTTAATCTGCTAAACCTTATTAAATGCAATTAGGAATTGTGCTGCAAACAAAAACGTGAATGTGAATAAAAACCTAACTCAGTATGCTGTTTTGTAAATCCTTACAGAACTATTTAAAAGTGTCAAGCCCCCAGTGTTGTTGTCTTCACAGCTTTAATGACATCCACATAGCTTGTTTTGTCTCTTAAAGATGCAAACAGCAAATACAGGAACCTGGCTCTACAACTCAATACTAATGAATAACATTTATATTGCACAGTCCCCTTAAAAAGAATTAAATGTGTGTGGACTAGTAGACCATAGTATTCTGCAAATTATGTTTAAAGCTCATAAAAAAACTTTACCAATCAACATTCAGAAAAGATTTGAAAAAAGAAAAAGCAAGTATAACTTAAAAGGAACAGAGATTTTTATAAAACCAAGATGCATGACTAAATTGATGGAACGTTGTGTTTCTGTGAAAGAAATCAGTTTATGGAACAATCTGAACAAAGAAAACAAAGAATCCAAATCAAACATTACATTCAAAAGAACAATTAAAACCTGTATGTTAAGGAAATATAACGAAAAATGTTGAGTTTGATTGACATACCCGTAGGCGGTGGTAATTTTATTTAATGTTATTTTAATTTTATTTTAGTTGTTTTTATTCACTTAGTTTTTTTTTGTTTATATTATTATTAATTTATGTTATTTGTGAAAAGGGCAGATCAGATAAGATTCTTCTTCTTTCTGCTCCCTTTTCATTCATAAAGTTAGGAACATTTGTATTTGTGTTTGTATTAAATTGTTTTGTGTTTTTTGAATGAAATAAAGAATAAAATGAAATGAAATGAAATGGATATGAGGGAGGTCACTTTTCATACTGACTTTGGCATTTCACTCTGAACATTGTGTGGTTTTACTTAGAGATGAACCGATGTGGGTTTTTATAATATTGACATAAATAAAAGGCCATTAATCAGCCATCTAATTAATCAGTAACTATCTTTTCTGTTTGTAGTCTGAAAAAGATGTTGATATAACACTAACTACTTATGTTATACAGTACTGTGTATATATATGAGGATGCATGGACATGTACTGTATAAGAGCGGCTCTTCTGTGTTTTTGCAGAGCTCTTACCAGCCATGGGAAGGATCCTAAATGTCATTGTTCTCACAGGTTAGTGTTACACTAAATACGTCTCAGCTGTAGTTTTCTCCTTATTGTGCTCTCCTAAATTTCTCTTCAGACTTATAAAACTTGTCCCAGCACCTTACCTATTTATATATCTGGTGTTTTTAGAAACAATAGAAAGTGTCCTTTCTATTGTATTTATACCGGACTGCTTTGACAACAGAATGTCCCCTTGGGGATGAATAAAGTCATCCATCCATCTATCTATTAGACTTGTAGTCCAGACCTCCTAAACCGAGACCGAGACACTAAAGACCAGAGAGAATCCAGACCAAGTCAAGACCCAGACTAGTTCAGCTCAAGACCCAGACCCAAAACAAACCGTGTTATTTAATAATCCTGCGTGATTGTAGAACATCATCCTGGTTCTAGTTTCCATGAGCTGGTTTTCACCTGCAGCTCAATCACACAGAGAAGTGGATGATGATGTTGAACTCTAGAAATGTTTTTGTCAAACTGGTGGTTCTTAGTAAGTCCGTTCTTGGAGGGTGAGCAGCGCTTAGTAACCCACAAACACAGCAGGCTGCAGCAACAAAGACGGTTATAAAATCAGGGGTGGGGAAAATGTCACTAAAAATAGGAGAACTGTTTCTAAAATGGCCAATCCATAAAAGGTTAAAAAGGTTGAAAGATGAACAGTCTCAGTCATTCGGTTCCGGGCTCCCGGTCCTCTAGCGCCCCCTCTGGAAGCGTCGGCCGTCAGGCCCACGCCAACAGGGATCCCCGGTCCCAGTCTGCCGGGGGCTCCCCAACCACCTGGGCCCCCGTGGGCCCCCGTGGGCCCCCCTGGCCCCCGTGGGCCCCCCTGGCCCCCGTGGGCCCCCGTGGGCCTCTGTACATCAGTCCATCCTCCTCAGCTCTGCCCATTCTCCGTCCAGCCACCACAGTCCCTCCACTCTCGTTCCTCCACTCTCAGCTCGAATGGATCTCCCTTGAATATCTAGGTCAGGGGTCGGCAACCCGCGGCTCTAGAGCCGCATGCGGCTCTTTAGCGCCGCCCTAGTGGCTCCTGGAGCTTTTTCAGAAATGTTTGACCTTTTTTTCTTTTTTTCTTCTTTTTTTTTTCTTTTTTCCTCTTCTTTTTTCCCTTTTTTCTTCCTTTTTAATCTCGACTTTCGACTTTTGTCTCGAAATTTTGACTTTTTTCTCGACATTTCCACTTTTTTCACGACATTTCCACTTTTTTCTCGAGATTGTACTTCAACATTAATCTCGATATTTCGATATATGATTTTATTTTCATTTATTTATTTATTTATTTTTGCTCTTAATTTATGTGTTAATTTTGCATTGTTATACTTAATAATATGGGCATTACTTTTTTTTTTGTTTTTCTTTTTTTGTTTTGTATTTGTTTTTTTTGTTATTACATTTATCTATTCATTTTTTGTTATGTATTGGTGTTTTTTTTGCACCATGTTGTTTTTTCAGAAAAAGGAAAAAAAGAAATAAAAATTTGATCACAAAAAAACATTAATCTCGATATTTTGGCTTTTTTCTGGAAATTTTTACTTTTTTTTTACATTTCCACTTTTTTCTCGACATTTCCACTTTTTTCTCAAGATTGTACTTCAACATTAATTTTGACATTTTGACTTTTTTCTCGACATTTCGACTTTTTTCTCAAACTGCATAATGAAAAAAAAAATCTCCCCCCAGTAATTACTAATATAGAAACATGCAGCATGTGTTGCCTTCATTCTAAGGCTTATACAAGACTTTTCATTTTTTGCGGCTCCAGACATATTTGTTTTTTGTGTTTTTGGTCCAATATGATCTAAAACATTTTGGGTTGCCGACCCCTGGACTAGGGGGAAGGGAACCCTCCCCTGGTCCACCATTGGTCTGGGGGGGCCAGCCTGCAGTGGTTCATTGGTCTGGGGGGGCCAGCCTGAGCCTGCAGTGGTTCATTGGCCACTGCAGCTGTCAGTCAGGATTCAGTTCCTGCCTCAATAGTGTTCAGCTGTGTCTAATCAACTCAAAAACAGGTAATTGCATGCCAACTCAAAAACACAGAAAAAGTTACATTTCAAAGAACAATAACTAAACAAATCAACAAAAACATGCATGCAAATAAAATGTTTAACACAATAACATAATAAACAAACAATTAGACACAGCCTGGCCCTCAGCATGACATTTCCATCAATTAGCTGAGATCAGATCTGTGTGGCGACTGCACGACCGCTGTTTCTACACTATTGCAGGATTGACTCCAGAGAGTTTTTGGATTGACACGACTACTAACTAGTCCCAAAGTCCTCTAGCAGAATAACCAGCTCCAACACCCCCCTCCACCTCAGAAAAGGAATGAATGGTAAATGTTACTGATTTAAATTGTACTTAATAAGGAGATGAAACGTGAATTTTAAATATTAAAGATACACACAATTATCGACTTGAACTTGCATTATTTACCATTATAGTAGCCAGATTACACTGTCTATCTATCTATCTATCTATCTATCTATCTATCTATCTATCTATCTATCTATCTATCTATCTAAAGCCCGTCACCCTCTCATGCTGTGAAGTTTTCCACCCACTCTTTTATTTCATGTTGTTATTTGTACATGAAGTCATACTTAAAACTGAATTTGAGACTGTAATAACCTCCCTCCTGCAGGACTGTGCCATCTGCCTTTCTGTGCCCTCCAGTACGTCTTATACCCAGAGAACAAAACGTGGCAGGAGGCGCAGAGCTTCTGCAGAGAGCACTGTGTCGACTTGGGCTCGTTCAAGTTCCTGGGCGATATGAAGCACATACTTGCCTCTTTAAAGGACCATTACCTTGATGCCGCGTGGTTTGGGCTCATGAAGGGGGACACCATGAACTGGCACTGGTCGATCGGGGACAGATACTTCTACAGGGAGGGAGAGAAAGATTATGTGAGCCCTGGTGAGCAGGATCTGAATTATTACTGTAGAGTTTCAGACGGTTCCACGGTGCACGGACACCCTTGTGATGCAGCCCACTACTCAATCTGCTACAATGGTGAGTGGCCAATATTAACATTTAATACAAACACCTGAACACTTTACTGTCAAATGGAATGCAAATATTTAGTGGAACCTCAGAAGGGCAAATGCATGACCTTCCTCCCTGTCATGGAGATCCGGGCCGATATTATATGTGGACTCACTTCTGCACGTGCACATACACCCGCACACACACAAACACACATGTGCATGCTCACATGCAAGCACACGCACTCACTCAACCGAGAAATTGTCTGTTTATATCCATCTTTTTGGAATGCTGTTTTTTTTGTTTTTTGTTTTTTGTTCTTGCTATTATTTCAATACAATGTATTTTCTTGGTGAGAACTTTGAATAAGCCCATTTAGGGCTTCCTTTCTCACCTGCACATATTTTCATGCTTTTATGTTCATTTCAACTTTTGTACCGTTTTTTTATGTTGTGCAAATAAACAAATCAATATTGACCACATCCTCATCAGGGAGATATATATCTGGACCAGAACAGAAAGTTAAAAGAAAAAAGTTGTGGGTTGTATGGGGATACATGGAAACTATATAGAAAGTCAAATCAAATCAAAATATATTTTTTCAGAGGATTTTCTGTTCTAAATGGCAAAAAAAACATAATGTGTTGTATAGACAAAAGATTTTATAGGACTATATTGCAGTTTTTCTCAGTCGCTTTGGTACATTTCTCAGATCATCCTCGACATTTGCCAAACAGTACGTGCATTTCTCAAAACAGTTCGTACAAATAGCAAAACACCATGGATTACCTGCAAAAGCCAGTCTCTTGCTCAAAATCCTTAGTTCATCTCTCAAAATTAAATATCTGTGTCAATGAACGTGTCAGTGCATCAGAATCACAAGTGCTTGTGTCATGAATGTGTGAATATGTGGACAAAATATAGTAATGCAAAACACAAAATTGAGTAAGATAAAATGTCACTGTATATAGTATACTTACTGTATATTGTAAAATGAAAGAAGAATACTGTCATATTGTATGAAGCATTACAGAAAGTATACAGTATTACAGTACAGTGCCTATTGTTAGATTACAAACCTGTTCTGTCGACGACAAGTCTGAACGATTGAGGACACAGTTGTTCTCCCAGCATTTGGCTGCACCTTCGACCAGCCTCGGCCATCGTAAGCCCATGATTGAGAACATGGTCTACAAGTGTAGCTCTTATCTCATCAGGAACGGCACATGTCCTCGGCCTCTTCTGCCTCTTCCTCTGTTTTGCCTCCCAACTCCTCCGCCACGCAGCCTCACTCCTCTTCCTCTTCTTCTTCTCTCTGGCTGTTCACCCCGTCCAATTCCTTGTCCTTCCATTGTCCTTCCATTGTAACATTGTGTTGTGCTCCGGCTATATGTATACTTGCCAGCTGATAGTTCATGAGATGCACCTTTGAGCTATTTCAGAAAACTGGTTGATCATTGGTTGATCTAATGCTTGACATATTTCCCTTCATTACAGAAAGTCAAGATTCACCTGGGATCAATTTACCAATTCAGGCCAGATTTAGAAACAAAGTCTAGTGGAAATGTATAGAAATATGCTGACATATTATGACAACTTGTTCAACCATTTTGCATGTAAAGACTTATGCGATGAACTAATGCCTAAATGTTGTGGGGGGTGAGACTATTCAACAGAGACAGAGATAATACATTTTGATCAACATGACATAAACAACTGATAATGTTGGAAACAGCAGAACATTGTACATTATCATTTGCATGGATGACAAATGCATTTGCAACTTGTTCAAAGAAATGAGAAACTGCTTTTTCTGATGTGCACAAGTGACACAATGATGTGAAGATTGAACAAGTAGTTTTGAGAATTTCAATTCTGATCTGAGAAATGTACCAAAGCGACTGAGAAAACCTGTAAGAGGGAGACTAAAGAGGGGATTTCTGGGCAGGAGGATATGCAGTTAGTTGGCAGCATAATTGTGTAAAACTGAACACAGAGCATTAACAGCATCTTCTTCTTTGTAGCAACAAAAATTGGTGACGATCGGTACGTTCTGCACACAGAGGAGCTGTCTTGGAACGACGCTCTAGATTACTGCAGACGCCACTCCTCCGACCTGACCAGTGTAAGGAATACTGCTGAGCATAATGCTATCCAGAATAAAGCTGCAGGCAATATCGTGTGGATCGGCTCCTTCAAGGATCCCTGGACTTGGTCGGACCAGAATTCCTACTCGGTGAGAGACTGGGTGGATGGGAAAGCAGTTTTCAGTGAGGACGACGAGAGCTGCGTGGCTGTGATCAAGAGTGAATCTGGTAGATGGGCACACCGGGACTGTGCAGAAAAACATCGCTTCATCTGTAACTGCACGGAAACAGGTTCAGGTTGCAGATTAAAAGCTGTATTTCATAAATATACCACAAATATTCTGATGTTCTTACTGTGACAGAATTGTACCTGCAAAGAAAAAGCAAGTTTGATTGTGGCTGTGTTTGTGCACACATCTTTCTCTAGAGGAAACCACAGAGGAAACCGCAGAGGAATTCACAGGAAATCAGAGGTTCATCATAGTGAGGATAAATGGACAAGACTCAACTATGAATCTTAGTGACTCTGCAGTGCAAGACAGCATCTTGGAGCAGGTAAAGTGTTATATTCATTATTGATATTCAAGGTAGCAAGAAATATGTGTAAAACCCCCAGTAAACGTACAATCCTAAATATGAAAAAAATAAACACAATTTGGAATATGTAAAAAAAAAAAACCAACAAGAAAACAATAATTATAAAATAGAATAAAGAATTAAAAAAATATAAATTTTAATTACTCTGACTTTTTTCTTTTAATTTTAATTCAATAAAATAAAAAATAGAGGGAATTTTAAGATAAAATTTCTTTCTTTTCTTTTTTTTATAGGACAGCAGAACTAAGTAGCTTTTTCTTTTCTTTTTTCATTTTATTTGGCTTTGTTTATTTGAAAAATGCATCAATATCCCTCGAAAAGAATTTGTCTTGAAGTCACATATACTTTTACTTACTTACACATATTACTGACTTACAGTTGTGATCCAAAAATGAACATTTGTCATCAAACTGACAGAAGTTGACTAAGAAAAATATGAACTATCATGGGTTTATATGGTGCAGAATGAAGAAGAAAGAAGTAAAAATCATTGACTTTCATTTCTAAAACGTCATGCTGTGTCTGACAGGTTATGTGAGGATCGTAGGCGGCAGCGGGACTGGGAGGCAAAACCTGAGTAACTGACACGATTCAGCGTTTGTCCTCTCATCTTACGCCCGCATGTGGATTACAGAAACATGTACAAGCATCAAATGCTTTTTGGAGATTAGTTGTATCAGTTAATATTTTGATCCACCTTCTCGCCTCTTTTTTTTCTGCTTTTTTCCAGATGAAGGTTCATGGGGCTGGAGGATGGAAGTTACGATGGAAAAAGCAACCTGATGGAAACGTTTTTGTCAAGGAAACTCTCTGAGAAACTAATCTAAATTTGAGGGGTGTTAACCCATGAAGCTTCATTACAGCTTATAATAACTATAACCAGTACTCGAGTTGTAAAAATAAATCAGGGGGGAAGGTGGATTTGATCATATGGGGACAGATAATTTGTGCTGATTACAAATAATATAATATATTACAAATAATAGCAGTGACCAAAACAGCTGCAGAAATACTGCAGGAATGACATAGCAGCAGTTAAATGCAGCCTTCTGTAAGCTTTAAAGGGGACATGTTATGGCATTTAATGTATATTTTAAAAAGGCCTTGAATGTCTTAAAAACAATGTAAAGCTTGTTTTTTCTACCTAAATCAGAAATTCAGCCTGTGGGCCATGTCTATAGTTTTACCGCTTCTAAAGCCTTTTTCTGTGCTTCATTCTGAGGGGGCGGGGCTATAATAATGAGGCTCTGCGCTGATTGGCTGCTTGAATGACGTGTAGCAGGGGAGGAGACAAAGCGTCGCTCCGGGCAGAAGAGCAGCGGCTGCGTAGCAAAGCGTGTCCACGGTTCTGCGTTAAATTGACACGTACCCTACGCCGTAGGCTCTGCGTTGGTGTAACGCGGAACCATAAATCCGCCTTTAGTCACCTCGTCTTCACACAGGAAGATTGAATTTATAAAATAACTGCATTGGCTTCCAGTTGTTTTTAGGATTGATTTTAAAGTTCTTTTACTTGTTTATAAAGCTCTGAATGCTCTCGCGCCTCCCTACCTGCTGGACTGCCTCCCTAAATATGTCCCAACCCGCCCCCTCAGGTCTTCCACCGCTGACCTGCTCGTTGTGCCCCGAAAAATGACAACTAAAAAATATGCTAAAGCGGCCTTCTGCTTTTACAGCTCAACTGCGTGGAACAAACTCCCACTGTATCTCCGACAGGCAGCCTCTGTGGACATTTTTAAAGCACAGCTGAAGACATACTTTTACACACTTGCTTTTAATTGATCTTTTAAATTATTTTAAAATACTGTCTGTATTTTGATTATTTTAATCGATCTTTTGGGTTATGTGTTGGTTATGTCCTCACTATGCTGCTTTACTGCTATTGTTTTTGCTTCCACTTTGCTGCTTTGATTTTTGTTTTATGCCCTCTATTTCTATGTTATGTTTTATGCCTTAAATTTATTTTTATGTGAAGCACCTTGCGTTGCATTTTATGTATGAAAGGTGCTATACAAATAAAGTTTATTATTATTATTATTATTAATTTAATTCTAAACAGGTACACCACAGTTATTTACTCCGATTCCTCATTTCATTTATGTTACAAGACAAATGAATCATGTTAACTGTAAAGAAATCACAACACTGAATTTTCACAAATGGCAACTTTATTGTTAAAATATATAAATAACATGTATGCACTATTGCTGGCTCAAGAAAGGACCGCGCGTCTTCTGAATGTGTCGTTGAAGCTCCAGGTGCTTGGAAGATCTGAAACCATAAAGAGAAGAAAAATGTATTACGGTAGAGCCGCCGGCGCCCGGAGCCCCGGGTTCGGAGCTCGGGCCCGGGCTTGGGGCTCCGGGCTCGGGGCTCCTCGACGGTCCGGTCCGTGAGCAGCTCCGGCAGCAGCTCCGGTGCTCCGGAGCTCAGCTAAATACTTAACCCATGCAAAGATCATACTTTTTAGACAAATATAAATAACATAAAAAAATAACGTCACTTACCGCTCATCATCATCACTCCAACAGGGGGAGTCTCCCTCAGCCCCAACAGGAAACACCAAACCCTCACCCCTCCTAAAGGGGAGTTTTTCTTGCCACTGTTTGGCTTAAGGTTTTTCTCCCACTAGGGAAGTTTTTACCTGCCATTGTTTATGTAATAACTGCTCGGGGGTTCATGTTCTGGGTATGGGTCTCTGGAAAGCGTCTAGAGACAACTCTGTTGTATTAGACGCTATATAAATAAAATTGAATTGAAAACCCCCCCAGAGCCCACCCAGCTCTCCAGGGAGTCAGGAGTCCCCACTTCTGGAATTTACTGACAGGATGAACAAGTTGGTGAATATTGGATTACAACTAACACCACGCCAGAATCCTTTGTTTGACCCCCCACATCACCCAACCCCTCCCAAACCACCACCCCGGAAACCGCGGTCAACCAAAAGTCACCGCCCCCCCCCACCTCCTCTGAACTACCATATCTGTGATGTCTGATATGGGCCGGGTCCAGGCTGTGATGTCAATGTTAACATTGTTCTGTCCCAGGAAAAGTCTGGGCCCCATGGAGTTAAATCAGCTTTCTCTATCCCTGTGATGATAGGTAACAGAAAACGTATCAAACTGGTGAGAAATGAAAAAAGTTCAGTTAAATCTGCTAATCTGTTGAGTATAGCATGTCATCCTCGAATCTCACAAGTGTCTCCTGTTAAGGATTTACATGTACATTTAGCCCTTTTAAATATCAGGTCTCTGGTTGGCAAATCTTTCTTAATCAATGATTTTATTAACGAGCACAACCTTGATTTTATGTTTTTAACTGAAATTGGTTAAGTCAGGATAATAGTGCAGCAGTTCTTATTGAGTCAACGCCGCAGAATTTTAGTTTCTTTAGTGAAGCAAGAATACACAGGAGAGGAGGCGGAGTTGCCTCTCTGTTCAAGGACAGCTTTCAATGTAAGAAAGTGTCTTATGGTCAATTTGATTCCTTTGAATATGTTGCCATTCAGTTAAAATCCCCCTGTCGAGCAATCTTAGTGACCATCTACAGACCCCCCAAATATGATGCAAGGTTTGTTGATGAGTTTGCCAAACTACTGTCAATTATGTGCATGGATTTTGATTGTGTTGTTTTAGTGGGTGATTTTAACATTCATGTTGATAATCCCAAAGATGGGTGTGCTAAGGAACTTTTAAATATTCTGGATAATTTTGGGCTTTCCCAGCATGTCAAAGATTCAACGCATAACCGAGGACATGTTTTAGATTTAATTATTTCCAAGGGTCTTAATATCTCAGAGGTTGTGGTGAACGATGTTGCTCTGTCTGATCACTACTGTGTTTTGTTTAAAATGACCAATGTTGCCAATCCTATAAAAGGTGAAGCAGAGGTAATCAGAAAGCGTTATATAAATGATAACACCTGTGCATTATTCACCCAAGGTTTTACACCATCACCAACCCTTCCCTCAGTTCTAGTTGATGACCTTGTTAACAGTTTCAGTTCCAATGTTATGACTGTTATTGATTCTATCGCCCCAATTAAGACCAAAGTTCTGTCCGGGAGGAAAAAGTCACCCTGGAGAAACGCCACACTGGTTAAAGCACAGAGAAGGAAATGTAGACAAGCAGAACGCAGGTGGCGAAAAAACAAACTTCAGGTATATTACAACATTTATAAAGAGAGTCTTCGCAACTATAACCAGAAACTGAAGAATGCAAGGCAATCGTATTTTTCAGAGATTATCGATAGAAACAGTAATAATACTCGCGCATTGTTTTCTGTGGTAGAAAGACTGACAAACCCTGCAGCCTCAATCCCCCCTGAACTGATGTCAAAAAAGACCTGTAATGACTTTGCTGACTTTTTCACAAACAAAATATTACAGATAAGACAAGCAATGTGCAGCTCCAGCTCAGGAATGATAACACTCTGGCCTTCCTATCCTTTAGTAAAGCTGGGACAGTTCAGTGTTTTAAATTACAAAACCCTAACGGAAACAGTTTCAAAATCAAAGCCCACAACATGCTGTCTTGATATTCTGCCTTCAAACTTTTTTAAAACAGTTTTTAACTGCATAGCGCCGGATGTATTGCAGATAATAAATACTTCTCTTCAAACAGGCCAGTTTCCCCAGGCGTTGAAAACTGCAGTAATAAAACCTCTTCTAAAAAAATCTAATCTGGATGCTACAACACTATAGCTATAGGTAACTATAGGCCAATATCAAATCTGTCATTTTTAGGGAAAATCATTGAAAAGGTCGTTTTCCAGCAAATCCATGCTTTTATGATGCAAAACAACCTCTTTAATGTATTTCAGTCTGGATTTCGGCCACACCACAGCACTGAGACTGTACTCATCAAAGTCCTAAATGATATTCATCTGAATAATGATGCAGGCAAACCCTCTGTTCTGGTATTATTGGATCTGAGTGCTGCATTCGACACAGTTGATCATAACATTCTTCTCAGTCAAATTCCTTGTTGGACAATGTTCGAACCTGGCCAATAAAGATGATTCTGATTCTGATTCTAAAGGAGCATGAGGCTCCCTTTAAGAAATGAGACTCTCTAGCGCCACCCTTCACCACGACGGCCGTCGGGGGTACTGCAGCCAACAGTGAAGCCGGCACGGGAGAACGGGGAGAACGTGCATGCAGCGTCATGTGACGTCACATCCACAGGACAGCGCGGGAAATTTGGGCCCGAATTGCAGCACATTTTGCAGCACACAGTCTGTTCAAGGCAACGGAGAGATACACTAGAGGAATCATTCTTTTGGGTTTGGAACGCTTCATCTGACATTACTAGAAAACTTAAAATGTATACGTTTTTTTTTTTATAATTCTTGCCACAATCCTGCCTCAAGCTCCTTCAAATTAAACTTACCTGCTGTATTCTACTGCCCTTATTTTTCTTTTTATTATTTTACTTATTTTCTCATTCTTACCTATTTGTTATGTCTTGCCGCTTTTAATGTCAATGTAAAGCACTTTGAATTACCTTGTGTTGAATTGTGCTATATAAATAAATGTGCCTTGCCTTGCCTTGCCTTGCCTTACCGCTGACTCGTGTGCAGTTGCCGGGTCCGTGCTGTGGGAACTGATCCTTTGAGGGTAAATGTTGATGCAAAATCTCATTTCTACTCTCCCTCGCTGTTCAAACAGCCACCGCTTCTAAACAATGGCGGAGCTCCAGCCTGTAGAGAGCTGGTTGTGGGCGTGGTTTCAGCAGCGGAGGCTGAACCTTTGGAAACCTTTGGATTGCAAACGGCTCAAAAAAAGTCACGTGACACTGGGGGATTCTGCCGGGCGGGGGTCACAGACCTTGCAGAAATTCATGGGATTTCATCTCCCCTGTGCTGGCAGGGTGAGGGGAGACCACTTTATATATGTTAAAACAAGAAAAAAATACGTGTTTTTCATAATAGGTCCCCTTTAAACTATCTAAAACACACAATTTGTTTTAGATTTACTGGGGACATTAGGTGTATTTGCACAATGTATTGGAGGCGCCAATTCCAGCCTGAATTTTAATCAATATCGGATTGTAAAGGAAGGCTGCGTCCCAATACTCCCCCTCGCCCTCGTTTTCTTCACTAACCCTAACTTTTGCGCGTTCCTGTGAAGGTAGTGGTGTCCCAATTCCTCTTTTCACCAAGGGGGAGGGGGCATAACGAGGGCTAGGGGCTGAGAATAGCCCCTACGGATCGAGGGATTTCAGATGCTCACTTGGCGAGCGAGGGGGTATGAAAATTTCCCAGAATGCTTTTCGTCGTCATTTGCGGACTGAACCAAAAGAAAAAAAAACATGGCGGACATTTCTTATTTTTTGGGGAATAAAATCAATATTTTGAGTTAGTTTCTGCATAAAAATGCGTTTTGATTACATTTCTCGGCGCAAACCAGTATCTTACTTTCATAATATTCACTCAGTGAATGTACATAATCCCTTTTTTGTCCGTTGTTCGCTAAAATCGCGCTGGAATATGACGCCGTAGGTTACGTAAGCTACGCCATAGGCTGCGTCTATTTAACGCGGACCCAAACTCCGGAGCCGGCAGACAGAAATCTCTAGGCGTAGCTACAACTGTTAGATTTCTTCTATTAAACCAACATCTTCCTAAATGATTTATTTCAGCCAGCGTAATTCTCAACAGAGCTGCGTCCCAGAGAGAGTTTATCTCCCGGCGGACACGTCTCTTCTCGGGCTGTGAGCTGAGGCTGCGGCTCTTCTCATCTCCGAAAACATCGGGTCAAATTTCTTAACAGGCGTTATTTGGATAAACTGAGCCCAGGTAGGGGATCTTAAGGTTACCTTTATGCCTGAAAAAATATTAAAACTTAATAAAGTGCCATATTAACAACGCTACAGCTGAAATTAAAACAGCTTTTGGCTCTCAGCTTCCTGATCAGGTTAGGGATGAAAACGAGGACGAGAAATGGGACAGGCACCTGGGCCAAGTGCCCTAGATCTCAAGTGCCCTAAAATCTCCCCCTTCTTTTTTAGGGGTTAGGGAAGAAAAGAAGGGCGAGTGAAGAAAAGTAGGGGGAGTATTGAGATTGGGCCGAAGTCAGTGGTATTGATCATCACTAGTGAATGTCTGGGACAAACCGCCGGGGCGCTACGTGATCCAGTCGGACTGAACCATTAGATGGGGGGGGGGGCTGCAGGCGATGATAAATCCTAGTTATTTTTAACAGGACATTGAAAAGAAAACATTTGTGATTATGCCAGTTAATAACTTAAGTGTCATTTCTTCTGTCTAATCTCTCTCTAATCTCTGGGGCCTCTCTCAATCAAGAGCCCCTAGAGTCCGTCTCTTTTAACCCCCCAGGATATACACAGTAAAGGCTAGGAAGAAAAATCCCTTAAAAAAACGAAAGTGTCCCCTTAACTTTACTTAACTAATACAAATTACTCACTAATACTCAATTTTGCAACTTTGGGAGAATAAATAAATAAAAATCCTGAATTTGACATTATGAAACTGGAAAGAAATCGCTCAAAAAGCAACTGACCCTCCAAAATAATCCTCAACCAGACCTCTGGATCTCATAGCTTTCAAATACGATAAAACCTCATCGTATTTGTTTAAGCAGCTACAAAGACAATTCTCTTATTCTCTGGGATTTCAGTTAGTGATTTTATGCTCACTACTTTTATTCTACTTGGCTGTGTAATGTACGAAGAGGTTCTTTATGTTGTGTGAAAATAAAATGTTTTGTCTCTGGAACCAAATTCAACAGCGAACAGCTTCACTGCCATTAAAACCTGCTTTTCTTCTTTAAAAACAGAAACTTTGACGGAAAGCTTTGCTTAAAAACCAGGCGTGACAAGAGCAGCACCATTTACACAGTTTATTTTCCAAAATTTGCAGGAGCATCAGGCCATGAGCACGCAGGCGCCGCCCACCGCCTTGATCTTCTCCTCGGCCTGCCGGCTGAAGAACTTGGCCTTGACGATGACGGGCTGCTTGGGCAGTTTGCCCTTCCCCAGAACTTTGTAGTATCCCTGGAGGAGCAGAGAACAGTTGCAGGCTTGATTTCAGCAGATCAACAGAAACATATCAAGTTTAAACTACAGAGAACACAGTAAAGGAGCAGATATAACATATCACTTAGTAAAAGTAAAAATATTCAGTCAGGTAACAAGTTCATGGTCTTTTTTTACTTTATTTGCTGATCTTTATTAATTTGGTTTGGTTCGTATGTTTGTTACTGTCTGTGGCAACTTTTATTTTTACAAACCGAACCCCTAAAATAAACATTTTATTTCATTTTCCCCTACTTAAATGTGAGGAAGAGAAATTAATTACATTTTTCCATTCATCCTACAGCTTAAATATTATTCTCTGTGATCTTATTCAAGATGTTTATACCGCCCCTCTCGTTCATTTTCTTGGATTTATCCAAATTTGTGTTTATTTGTATTTTGAACTTAATTTCCTGGTTGATTTGCAATATAACTTTCATTAATTTTATTTCAAATCTCTTTATTTTTCCCAATAACTTCAATTTTTGTCAAGTTTCATTTATTTAACTTATCGCCGCTCTTATATTTTTGTACATTCTGCTCCTTTTACATTATCTGCATTTATATTCACAATAGTGGCAGATGTTCTTTAATTCACATTCATTATTTTCCCATTTCAGGGACAAAAACAAGTTATTTGAGGGTAAATAAAGTTAATCTGATTTTAAAGAGGCCCTTAATCAGGGTTTATACAGCAATCCTTATATCAAATTTAATACCAATTTAATACCTTTTTCACTACCTTCAGATTTTTTTTTTAAAACTGTCACAACATTAAGTGTTAATCACAGACCTTTTAACATTAATACAGATTTTGACCTATAGAACACTATACAGAACAGATTTATAGACTCATTGATGTTGACCAGATGTTTCACATTTATTTCACTTTGTGAATGGCAATAAAATAGACTGCTTAAAATGTAAAAGGTAAAAAATACAAATTTAAAAAAAATACCTCCGACAGTGAATTTAACACTTTTAATGGCCTTAAATTTGGCAATTTTCATGCATCACTTTTTAATACTTTTTAAAACCCTGCGGAAACCCTGTTAATGCAACCCTACAAAAACACTTTTATCCAGTTTAGAAACAGAAAAATACTAAAGTGGGTTTTTAAATGCTTTCAGTATAAATATTTCTCTAACCCCAACAATTTATTCT
This sequence comes from Cololabis saira, assembly GCF_033807715.1. Lineage (NCBI taxonomy): Eukaryota > Metazoa > Chordata > Actinopteri > Beloniformes > Belonidae > Cololabis > Cololabis saira. Next base: position 3,346,779 of record NC_084591.1, read on the forward strand.
TATTATTAATAATAAACTGGTTTTAAATCATATATAAATCAATTGACTCTTTAGTTAATCCCGTCAGATGCAGATCTCTGTTTCTGCGGGCGGTACTTACGGCGCGCACGGCGTCGATGATGGGCGCCGGGCCCTCGGGCTTCTTGCCGTAGTTCAGCCGGGTCTGCTCGCTCACCAGCGTCCACAGCTTGTCCAGGTTGATGGTGGGGCAGTGGGTGGTGTTCCTCTTCAGGTGGTAGTGTCTCATGCCCACCTTCCCAAAGTACCCGGGGTGACTGGGGGAGACAGAGGCGTTAGAGCGGCTGGAGACGACGACTCGTCCTCAGAAACTCAGATTCAGGGTCTGTGACTGACGCAGTGGGCGGCTGGACCACAAGGTCCAGCCGGGGAACAGGACCAGGATCTTTGATCTGAGAGAACTTTAGCACACCAGGACCAGGGGGGGGTCGGGGTGAGACTCTAGTCTCTGGACACACACACACACACACACACACTAAACTAGTGATGCACCGAAATGAAAATTTGTGGCCGAAACCGAAAATAATAAACACTTGGCCAAATACCGAACAATACCGAACATGGTTCTTTGCAGTTTTTCATTTATTTTGCCCATTTTTTCACCATTTCATAAATCAAATAAATTTGATTTAGGCATGCTTTTAAAAGAAAAAAATCTTTTACAAAATTACAAGGTAGAAAACATTTGTTGAACATAAAAAACTGAACATTTTTTAATTTCCCAGCATTTCTTAAATATTCCAGCAGACATTATACCAGCAAAGAACAATAACTTAAAATAAATAAATAAATTAGCAAAATAAATGTTTTGGCCATCTTTGAGCTTACGTTAGGCTTAACTGACTGAACATTGTAACATAGGCCTTAAAACAATAAAAATGCATTAAAGCGCTCAGGGTTTTTTATCGTTTCAAATGATAAATCAAACTTGTAGCTGAAAGACTTTGCAGATGTTTCCCCTCTAGATATTTGAGCAGAACATTCATTGCAAACAGCCATTCTTGTATTATTCTTTGCCACTCTAAAATACTTCCACACTGCTGACATGTTTGCACCATTTCACTCCACGCTCTTCCACGTTTGATTTCCTCATCTAAACCTGGAATAGATTGATTTATGTTGTTTTGGTTCCACCTGCTGGTGAATGTTGGTAAAATTCTTATGTGGTTAGTTTTTGGTTGGCCAACGATTTATGTTTGTGGTGCAACAGTTACGGAGCGGTAGGTCTATTTCCTTATATTACAACGCCGTTATTAATTGTTCGTTTTTTCCCACCGAACACCGAAAGTGTTTTTTTTGCCATTTTCGGCCAAACAATTTCGGTTACCGAACAATCGGTGCATCACTATTCAGGACGTAGTCTCAAAGCATCATGTACTTATTCTTCAGACATCCCAAATAAATAAGACTCAACCAGTAAAATAAATGATTGTTGGAGCTCTTTAAAATGAATGTTACATGATCAAATTATGCATCAGCTCCTACATTTGCACTCCAACACTGCCATCAGAAAATTATTCCTAACGAAAACTTTTTTTTTAAATTTCTATTTGCCATAGAAATCACTTTTGTGACTTTTTAATGTAATAAAAATATGTAATTTAGTGTGAAACCGTGCCCTCATTTGTTATTTTTAACACATTTGGATAACATGAAGTACCTTTCTAAATCTTTTGTGATTTTGTACCGGATAGATTTAAGTTCAACTGTAATAAACAAGCTGGGCCTTTTATTTTGTGTAATTTTATTCAATATTTTTATTTTGCTGTTCAAAACTGTTTAATAAACTATATTAATGATTTTTTTTAAATATTTGATACAATCTGGTTTTTATTAATCGAACAGAAAAATAATCACCAAATTACTCATTAGATTAGTTGACTAATTGATAAAATAATCGCCCCATGAATCATTTACCCCCAGCACTATCATGGATTTAACCTCCCAACACCCGGTGTAAACACATACATCACGTTTTGTTCATATTTAATTTCTAACGGCACCAGGATCTGAGGAGATTACAGGTTAAAACATCTGGATGAGGACAGTTGAGGACCAAAAGTCCAGCAGCATCAAGAAACCAGCAGGGGACGGAAGCAGCTGACCGCCAGCGTTTACACAACAGACGGAGAACTTTTAAGCGGTTTAAGTTGCATCTAAAACACACAACGGGACTGAAATTGGAGCCATTTCAGCCCCAGAAAGCAGGTTTGGACTAAACCGGGTACGCTGAACCTGAAATGAGGAGGACTGGGGTTTCTGGGCCTGTTACCATGGTAACCGACTCCAAACGGGGCTTTGATGGAGGGGCCGCGGGTCCTGAAGACCAGGAATAAGTTCTCTATTCCTTTAAAAAGGCGTCCCCATCCAAGACCAGGTCTGAGTCGGGTTCACAGGAACCGGTTCTGCTGCTCGGCTTCGGCACTTACTATTTATCGAAGTTGATCCTGTGGTGATGCAGACCTCCGGCATTACCACGACCTCCAGGATGCTTCCTGTGTTTGCCTGGGGAGGAGAGGAAGTGTTAAAGGTTCCAGGTCTGGACTCCAGGCTGAACTTTCAGGTCTTTCAGTTACTTATTTAAAAAAGGACAACGCACATTCATTAACACGAGCACTGGATTCCATCATGTAAATGTGCCAGATTTAGCCATACAGGCTAATTTACATCTACAGTCCCTGGCAGGTTGGTGGTATATATCAGGGGTGTCCAAAGTCGGTCCTCGAGGGCCGGTGTCCTGCATGTCTTAGATGTTACCCTGCTTCAGCACACCGTGATAAAAGTACCTGTGTCATCAACAGAATTGTGCTGCCCTGGATGACAAGCTGATGATTAATTAGAATCAGGTGTGTTAAAGCAGGGAAACATCTAAGGCCACGTTTCCACAGAGCCGGGTATTTACAAAAACGGACATTTCCCCCTCGACGTTTTCAAAAATATCCTTGTTTACACGAACCCACATGAAAACGCTGTTACGGTGCTATGAGCATCCAAACCTGCAGGGGGCAGTACAGAGCGCGTCGCCGCGTACCCTACGCCGTAGGCTCTGCGTTGGTGTAACGCGGAACCATAAATCAGCCTTGACTTCCAGTTACTTCCAAGACTGAACGAGTCTTTCGTTTGGAGTGACAGAGAAGTGGAGTTACTTTTAAGTGTGACTTTAGAATATAAAATACAAGAAAATATTGACGGTGGCCAAACTAATTGTAAACACAGGTCGCACACATGACGCTGGTGACGTTTCTGTGACTCTCTGAGCCTAAATCTCAGTTTCCCCCGTTTTCCTCTGTTTAGACGCAAACGTGAAAACGTTCGAAAATCTCCACTTTGGCCGGAGTTTTCAGAAATGATCGTTTTTGGAGACATGCAGGACATTGGCACTCGAGGACCAGGGTTGCCTACCCCTGCCGTGATACAAGGAGCTTGGTCATCAACAGAACTATCCGGACTTTGATGACAAGTTGGTGACGACTGTTAATTAGAATCAGGTGTGTTGATGCAAGGAGACAACTAAAACATGCAGGACACCGGCCCTCGAGGACCGACTTTGGACACCCCTGATATATATAAAAAAACATTGAAAGAGAACACACTAAAACACAGAGTACAAACAATTAGTAAAACCATGACATAGCAACAATATAAAAGAAGAACTATAACAAACACATTAGCTCACACAAAAGCACAAACATGTAGTAAAAACAATATCCTGATGCCTATACCAGATTATAACAGCATGTTTGATTATCAAGTAACCACTGTTTTGTGTGTTTAGAGAAGGAATAAAGGCCCTTTTTCTATGTGCAGGGGGGGGGGGGGGGCAGACCATGAAGGATTTTATAAACACGTAAAATGTCTGCAAACTTAATCATATTTCCAGAGGTGTCAAGTAACAAAGTACAAATACTTCATTACCTTACTCAAGTAGAAATCTTGGTTATCTATACTTCACTGGAGTAATTATTTTTCAGACTACTTTTTACTTTTACTCCTTACTCTGTTAAAATACTTATAGGCAACTAGTCATCATATCTCCTGCTCTCTGAAACACATGTTAATGCTCAATAGTACACATATATGCTTCTTTAATATATTTACATTATACTAAGATACATTCATTTTCAATGGCTTTTGTCCTTAATGGCTTTCTCCCCTTACATTACTTTTACTTTTATACTTTAAGTAGTTTTGAAACCAGTACTTTTATACTTTTACTTGAGTAAAAAACTTGAGTTGATACTTCAACAGGAGTATTTTTAAACTCTAGTATCTATACTTGTACCTGAGTAATGGATGAATACTTTTGTCACCTCTGCATATTTCCCCAGTTTAAACAAACATTTAGTTAAAATAAGACTATAAATATTCAGGACTCACCGATACGACCGTGTCCGTGGCTCACGTGTCCGCGGAGCTTCCTGGTCTTCGTCTTCTTGGTGGGCTGAAAAAAAAAAACAACAATCGATAAACATGGTCTTCTTCTTTTGTATTTCCGGCAGTTTTGACGCATCCAGGCGTATTACTGCCCTCCTCTGGTAGTTTGGACCAGAGTTAGTTCACAATGGTCTCTTAAATCCTCGAGTAAAGCCCAGTGGCGTGCAGAAAACGTATGATTGCCCCTGCTATCAGAAGGTGGTCCTCATGTTGGCCGAGTAATATTTTAACAGAAAAACAAAACAAACCTAGATCTGACAGAGTTCTAAATAAAACACTCCTTTCAGCAGAATACTTTCTGCATTCCATCAGTTGAACTGTTTCCGGCCTCCCACACTCACACAACCCACTTAGATGTTTCCCTACTACCAATAAGTTCTGATGTAGCCCCAACCTCAATCGAGTCAATTTAACCACGTCAACTCGACTTCCAGAATCATGATATGAAGTCTTGACCTTCGGCTGAATATTAAAAAAGTGCCTCCCTCTTTCCTCCTCCCAAATTTCCTGCCACTCTCTCCCAATTCCCTCTTTGATTTTAAACCTATACTCAGCCTTTCCTAGCGGGATCTCCACATCCACACAGTCTCGCTTTAGTGCTGCTTTCGCCACCCTGTCAGCTACTTCATTCCCCATGACTCCGGCATAGGGTTGCCACCCGTCCCGTAAAATACGGAATTGTCCTTTATTTGAGAAAAAAATGTTGCGTGCCGTATTGAACTAATATGGGACGCGATTTGTCCCGTATTTTCATTAATTTTTACACCATATTCTAGTTGAATTATTGAAATAAATTAACTTTTACACCATATTCTAGTTGAATTATTGAAATAAATTAACTTTTACACCATATTCTAGTTGAATTATTGAAATAAATTAACTTTTACACCATATTCTAGTTGAATTATTGAAATAAGTTAACTTTTACACCATATTCTAGTTGAATTATTGAAATAAATTAACTTTTACACCATATTCTAGTTGAATTATTGAAATAAATTAACTTTTACACCATATTCTAGTTGAATTATTGAAATAAGTTAACTTTTACACCATATTCTAGTTGAATTATTGAAATAAATTAACTTTTACACCATATTCTAGTTGAATTATTGAAATAAATTAACTTTTACACCATATTCTAGTTGAATTATTGAAATAAATTAACTTTTACACCATATTCTAGTTCAATTATCGAAATAAATTAACTTTTACACCATATTCTAGTTGAATTATTGAAATAAATTAACTTTTACACCATATTCTAGTTGAATTATTGAAATAAATTAACTTTTACACCATATTCTTCACCTGTATGTATATTATACATCTTGGCTGATGTGGACATACGTAGCATAGGAGGCTATTTCAGTTGCTATATGGTTGTCTGTCTCTACAGTCATCAAAGTTCAATGCTATTAAAGCATTTTAAACTTTAAATCAAAGCATTTTGTTTTTCATATAAAATAAACACATTTTTATTCAGTTTAGAAGTTTTAGGGCTTTTCTTTTGGCTCCTGCGCTGTTGAAATCAGGGCGTCCCTTATTTCTATTTCTGAAAGGTGGCAACCCTACTCCGGCATGCCCTGGTACCCACATAAATTTAACCATACAATGCAGTTTTTCAAGTCGAAACAAAACTAGTAGTATTTCATTTAGTATATCTGGTCTAGACTGACACCCATTACTTTTTATGGCTATCAGGGCTGCTGCAGAGTCTGAGCAAATCACTTCTTCTGGCTTACTTTCCTCCACCCAGTAATGCCCAAAGCACAGCTATTAATTCAGTAGTGAACACAGATATATAGTTACTGACACGACAACACATTTCCTTTCCTAACTGCATCACATACAACCCAAAACCAGCCCTTCCACTCTCTGGATTCCTAGAACCACCTGTGAATATCTGCACATTAGAATCCACTGTCTCACACAGATACTTTTCCACACAGCTTTTTAAATTACAATCTGTTCCCTTAACAGCAGATAACAAAAACAAGTCCACCTCTGGTTCTGGTATAAGCCAAAAGGGAACAGGGGCCCAGCAGCACACATGCTTCGCAATCACCTTTTCCTATTCCCAAGCCACCAACCCGATAAACATGGTCACAATCAGTCCCCACCCTTGTACTGAACAGAACCTGAACCCGGGTTCCGACCCGGGCGATTCGGTACCGGACCTTTTTAAATAAAACACGTTTTTATCCTTCACCCCGAACTGCATGCTGGGAAATATCCGGCATCAGACCGACACTAGAACAGCTAAAACACCCCGCTAAAGTCTATTAAACACCCCGCTAAACACCGAACACGGCTGGAAAACAATCCGGACAGATTAATATACATGTTTTCTAATAAAAGTTGCAGCAAAAACGACAATAAACGATGTTAAGCTGCCGGCCCGCAGAGTCCCGCTGATACACACACAAACACAAACGCGCATAAATCATCTATTTTCTGCAGCGAACTCGAACAATATCAGCCTATAAATGCTTGTGGAGGAGTGGAGCACGTCCAGCCGGCGGGAGGAGGACGAGTAACGGGCAGATAAACGAGGATGACGGCAGATTTGATCCGTTTCGCGTCTCTCGGGCGAGTTTCAGCACCTACCATCTTGGAGGCTGGTTGAAAGAGGAACGCGATTTGGAAACAACGCGGTATTGTGCGAGATTTGGCTCCTCGCTCGCAACGACGTAGGCGGGAATCCTGCAGCGACCCCTGGTGGCGGGTCACGTGCCCGCCGAGAAGAGAATACTTTTTTTTTTCCCCTTGTTAGTTAGTTAGTTAGTTAATCTTCATTTCGGTCAATTATAAGCATAAAAAACCAATAAGCAAGATAATAAACATTTACAGGTTTTTCTTTGGTCAACCCGGTGCTTATTTTGACTGAAAAGATCTGGGCTTGAAGCATAAAGCTTATCTTGCCGACCTTTTAACATAATAGAATATACAAAAAGAACAAATGAAGTATCATGAGGCTACACAAAATAATAATAATAATAATAATAATAATAATAATAATAATAATAATAATAATACTAATACTAATACTAATAATAATGATAATGATAATAATAAAATAATAATAATAATAATGATAATAGCTGTAATAACTGTAATAATAGTAATAATAATGATAATAATAATAATAATAATAATAATAATAATAATAATAAAATAATAATAATAGCTGTAATAACTGTAATAACAGTAATGATAATAACTGTAATAATAATTATTATAATGATAATAATAATGATAATAATAATAATAATAAAATAATAATAATGATAATAATAATAATAATAATAACTGTAATAATAATAATTATTATTATTATAATGATAATAATAATAATAATAATAATAATAATAATAATAATAATAATAATAACGGTAATAACTGTAATAATAATAATAATAGTAATAATAATGATAATAATAATAATGATAGCTCTGAAAACAGAAAGTGAAAAGATGCTAAAGAAACCGACAAAACCAATTTAAGTTGTCATTTCATCTCATGCATGTGTATTGTGTCTATACATCAAATCCTACATACCATTGATGCATATGTTCACACCTACACGCACGCATGTGTACATTCTTCTTTGTTTGCTAATTCTGCTTCTATATATGTGTCCATTACCATTACCTTTGAATAAAAGCTTATATGCTTTTATTGAGTTTGTTAATTTAAGGTCGTTGTCTAATGAGTTCCACAGTTTTACTCCTAAAACAGATAAACATCTGCCCTTTGTGTTTGCTCTTATTGCTGTTGTGTCAAACATTGCTGTTCCCCTGAGCTCATGTTTGCCCTCTCTTGGCTTGAACAGTTCCTGCAGCCCGGAAGTAAGTTGTTATAAGCCTTATATATTATTACAGTGGTGTTCATATAGCTGTGTTCCAAATCGTCCACTCGTTCACTCACTCCCTACTCCCTACATAGTGTACACTACATAGTGCACTATGTAGGGGATGACCAGAGGAGATTTCGGACACTACAACGTAAATTTTTTTAACGTGTTCGCGTCAGTAAATGCGCCGGATGTTCCTGTGACGTAGCGGACGCGACATGCAACATGTAAACACTCCGAACCATGCTCCGGGATCTGGTACTTCTGTGTCAATAAATTGTTGAAAATGAATGGTGTAGAAGTGTGCTTTTGTCAACTACTGTTGTGTGTTCCAATCCTCAGCTATAACTGCTCACGACATTGCACGAGCTAAAACCTATTTAGTACGTCCGACGGTACCGTTAGCTACTGGCTGCTGGCATTTAACCCACGATTGCTTTGATACATCTAAGAAATATGATTCCTGTGGTTGTTTGGGTGCTTTTTGCACAACTCCTGCTTGTTGATGTAACTCCAGTTACATCAACTCAAAGTTATAAAAGTCTCAAATTACCAATGTATTTATATTTAACACGAGTTAAATTAAATTACTAATTAACCAGTTATTACATTAATCACCAACTGCGGTTATCATTGATTAATTCGTTCGAGTACTTGCAACAATACTTCTGTAATTTCAGTTTGTTAGGAGTGTTTAATGGTTTCTCATATCCTGACAGGGAATTGGCTTGTGAGCAGTACTCGAGTTGTAAAATAAAATCAGGGGGGATGGTGGATTTTATCATATGGGGACAGATAATTTGTGCTGATTACAAATAATATAATATATTACAAATAATAGCAGTGACCAAAACAGCTGCAGAAATACTGCAGGAATGACATAGCAGCAGTTAAATGCAGCCTTCTGTAAGCTTTAAATATCCACTGGGCTTACATCAAATACATCAAAACACAACAATAAACAACACTTTTCTGAACTTATCTATATGACTCTGTCCTTCACAGGATAAGTAACATGGATCACTGCAAAAACTCTAAATCTTAACAAAAATATTTGTCTTATTTCTAGTTAAAATGTCTCATTTTATTAAAGAAAAAAATCTCATTACACTTAAAACAAGACTCATCACTGGAAAAAACAACAATTTTCTCCTGTTTCAAGTAGATTTTCACTTAAAATAAGTAGAAAAATCTGCATGTGGAACAAGATTTTATTGCTTGTAATGACAAGATAAATCTTGTCCCACTGGCAGATTTTCCTACTTATTTCAAGTGAAGATTTACTTGAAACAGGTGAAAATTGTCGAATAAGTTATTTTTCTGGCGATGACTAAATGTTGAAAATGCAGTAAAACCACATTAATTGATGAAATGACATAAGGGATGGAAAGGGGGGTGATTTTGACCGTTTTTATTTCAGGGGGGATGCCATCCCCCATCATCCCCCCTCAACTCGAGTACTGCTTGTGAGTAACTGTACATTTGAATATATCATTTCGGCTTTCCACTGCAACATTTTAAAACAAATAAATAAAAAATGTTAGAGTAATGAATCACCATTGTACCATTGAATAGTAATAAATAATGTACGCAATTAACTGATAAATCATCTAAAATACCTGCAGCATCCTGTATTTATATACCTTAAAACAAACTTAAACTCATAAAAGGAACATTTCAACCAGGAAAGACAAATATGAATTCAATAAAAATTTTTAATTCATTATTTATTACTTTGAAAAAAGCTTCAATAAAAAAGGTCTTAAGAACAGTCTTCCCCACCCAAGGGAATCATTCTGGAGGGAGCTGGAGATGACAGCAACTGTAAAACACAAAGCAAACGTATTACAAGTTAAGAATGTTTTTTACAAAGAGACAAATCTTACCTTGTAAGTTTTTTTTTTTTTTTTTTTTTTTTAATTTTCCCATTTCTTCCCAGCCCTGGCTGGGGATATCACCCCCTCCAGCCCCATTTCTTTCAGGACAACCCTAAGAAATACAAGAAAAGTATTTATTTCATGCATCCATCAAATACAATATTAAATATACCTACGTGTTACTGTTTAAATTGTATAACATGTCAACGAAAAATAAGAAAAAGGTCTGCACACCATAAGGGCTCCCATGCAAGTGTAATTTAATTAAGCATGACGTTTTATGCGATGGCTCTTAGATGCTTATAAACAGGGTAAGCGGATGTGCATGTTGTTTCTTTACCATGGTTTAATAACATCATATCAACCTCATAATTGTTAGATTTCCCTACATCTTTTGTCACGATTTACAGAGTACAATGCACATATTTACACAGGTAATTCGAGGTTAGGACCAGCATAATTTGACAAGATAAAATCCACTAAGGAAAAACATAATGCTATCACTGAAATGTGCTTATTACTCCCATCCATGAAACGCGGCGTTACGCCGCCCCGAGAAGAGCCTGTAATGCCGCATACGCAGCTTAATCAGGCCCTCAACATCATCATCTGTCCCTTTGAAAATAACAGACAAGCATATACTTTTATAACAAGTCGCAAATTGTGAACTTACATTTATAAGCGAGTAAAGAGCTCCCGCGCTGCCCCGCCTCCTGTTCAGCTGCCATTTTTTCTTCTTCTTTTTCTTCTTCTCCTCAGACAAAACATGACCGCATTGCATTGTGGTATACGGGAGTAAAAAGTAGGGTACATGGCTTGTACACTAACTTTTGCGGTGCATTGTGGGTATTTTATAGTGAACGAGGTAGTGGACGAAAAGTAGTGAAGAGAATTGGAACAGCACTACAAAATGGCGTGCACCCTATGTAGTGCACTATATAGGGTATAGGGGGCGATTTGGAACACAGCATATATCTTGCAATTTAAGTGTTAACATACAGACATTCAGCCAAACATTTATACACAAAAAACTTATGCAATGACTCTGTTGATGCTCTGGGCCCCCTTGGTTCCAAAATGAATTCTTTTATTAAAAGCCTTGGTGTCATTTTTGATAGTGATTTTAAATTCGATAGACAGATTGGGTCTGTAGTTAAAGGTGCTTTTTTCAGCTAAGGCTCCTGGCCAAAGTAAAGCCCTACCTATCTCCTAAAGACTTGGAGAGGGTAATTCACGCTTTTATTTCATCACGACTAGACTTCTGCAACTCCTTGTACGTGGGCTTAGACCAGCGTTCTGTGCGACGCCTGCAGCTGGTGCAGAATGCTGCTGCTCGACTGTTGACTGGAAGTAGAAAGCGTGAGCACATTACCGGTTCTGGCCTCCCTGCACTGGCTTCCTGTTCATTACAGAATTGATTTTAAGATTCTGCTGCTTGTTTTTAAATCACTGAATGGCTTGGCTCCCCAATACCTTACTGAACTTCTCCACTCTCACACCAGCCAGAGCTCTGAGGTCGTCAAATCAGTTGCTTTTAGACGTCCCCTAATCCAGACTCAAAACTAGAGGTGACCGAGCTTTTGCGGTGGCCGGCCCTAAGCTGTGGAATAGTTTGCCACTAAATGTTAGATCTGCCCAGACCCTAGTGGTTTTTAAGTCTTCTTTGAAAACGTATTTATTTTCTTTGGCTTTTAGTGTGTGACAACTTAGTTCCCACATCTGTGTGAAGTGATTGTGCACTTTATGTGTCTGTTCCTTGTCGTCTATTATCTATTATCTATTTTTTATTACTATTTTATTGATCATTTTAGTATGTTAGTGATTTTATTGTTTCTACACTGTGTACTGTGTTTTTCTTTTGGTATTGTTTTATTTTCTTGTATGCTGTACAGCACTTTGGTCGACCTCGTCGTTTTTAAATGTGCTTTATAAATAAAATTGACATTGACATTGACAATACACAAAAACTTGTGCAATACAGTACCTGTACACTATAAAATTATATATATATATATATATATATATATATATATATATATATATATATGTATAAAATAAGAGCGCTTCACAGAGATCATTATTCATTCATACACATTCTCTCTGGTGGTGGTAGCTACGTTTGTAGCCACAGCTGCCCTGGGGCAGACTGACAGAAGCGTGGCTGCCATTCCGCGCCAAACGGCCCCTCCGACCACCACCAACATTCAAACACATTCAAACACATTCACACGTTGCAAGCTGGGTAAGGTGTCTTGCCCAAGGACACTACGACAGTAACTGAGATGGAGCAGGATTCAAACCGCCGACCTTCCGATCATTGGACGACCCGCTCTACCACCTGAGCTACTGCCGCCCCCATGAATAATATTTGCATATCGTTGTGATTGATTAAGCATCAGGTCCATTTCAGTGATGTTGATATACGGTGTAATCTGATTACTATAATGGTAAATAATGTCATTTCAATCTTTAATATTTAAAATTCAGGTTTCATCTCCAAATTCAGTGCAATTTAAATCAGTAACATTTACTATTCATGACTTTTCTGAGGTGGAGGGGGGTGTTGGAGCTGGTTATTCTGCTAGATACTTTGGGACTAGTTAGTAGTCGTGTCAATCCTTAAAAGCACTGGAGTCAATCCTCCAATAGTGTAGAAATAGCGGTAGTGCAGTCGCCACACAGATCTGATCTGAGCTGATGGATGGAAACATTTATAGTGAGTTCAACATCATCATCCACTTCTCTGTGTTATTGTGCTGCAGTTGAAAACAAGCTCATATGGAAACTAGAACCAGGATGATGGAATACAATCACGCAGGATCAGGACAGAACTGGGTTTGGTCTGGAGCTGAACTGGTCTTGATCTTGATACTCTCGGGTAGAAGATTAAAGTGGACTAATTAAAGGAGCATGAGGCAGGATTTATGAAAAAAATTCTTATACGTTTTAAGTTTTCTAGTAATAATGTCAGATGAAGCGTTCCAAACCCAAAAGAATGATCCTCTAGTGTATCTCTCCTTTGGCTTGAACAGGCTGTGTGCTGCAAAATGTGCTGCAATTCCGATCAGGAATTTCCCGCGCTGTCCTGCGGATGTGACGTCACATGACGCTGCATGTGCGTTCTCCCCGTTCTCCCGTGCCGGCTTCACTGTTGGCTGCAGTACCCCCAACGGCCGTCGTGGTGAAGGGTGGCGCTAGAGAGTCGCATTTCTTAAAAGGAGCCTCATGCTCCTTTAATATTGATGTGAGGATCAATACTGATATATCGATACTTCCGATACCAGATTAATATGCTCTAAAATCTTTTCTCAAACTAAAATATCGATACTTTTGATACTTCAGTCATATGTGGTAAAGTATATCATTAACAGGAATACGGTGAAGTGACTAAACTATTCAGATTCTGTCTAAATGACTGGCTGTTGGTAGGAACTACTTTTTATTTTTATAGTGGTTCTTATTTTTTTTGTTTATTATTCTCTTATTTATTTTAAGGGTTTTATTATTTTACGTAGGATCTTTTTTTAGTGATGGAAACAGCTCTTTCTGTTGTTGTAACAGCTCGGCTGTATAGTGAATGAGGCCACTATCTCAGAATACGCATATGAAATATATATATATATATACACACACACATACTTCTGACTTTAAAATAAATAGCTAAATAAGTGACTCTGATGTCTTTTATCCTTAAACTATCTAAAATACCAGTTTTTTAGATTTATCGGGATGTATAATGTATTGTGACTAAACACGGTGGTGAATGAACTGATTGAACTTTCTTTACCTCAGGTTTGTTTTGTCGTCTACTCTTCTCTCTCTCTCTCTCTCTCTCTCTCATTTCATTAAAAGTGCAGTTTAACTTGTGGTAAGAAACTTTAATCTCTCTGTGGTTCAAACGCACCTGGGTCTATTTAATAGTCGTTTGTGTGAAGTATGTAGAGACTATAGACCATATATTTTTGTGGGGTGCTACTGATGTTCTGGCTTGACATTCATAAATAGATAAAGTGAAGGATTTTATCCTTCCCAACTTCTATTACTAGAGATAATATAACATTTGGCATGTTTTTATAAAACAAAAGAAAACAAACTCTGTTGTAATGTAATCCTCTGTTTAGCCAATTTTTTTATTCAATAAAATAGATATAATGTCATCCCCCCAATTAAAAAAAAAAAAAAAAAAGAATTAAGATTATATTTTAAATCTTTAAAACTGATAACTGGAACAAAAGCACAAAAAATGTATGAAGTGTTAAGACATTTTCCCACTGATTTAGACTGATATCCTTACTTACCCCTTGTATGATGGACCTGGTTGTATTATTTTACTTAAATGTCATGTATTTAATTTATTATTGTTTGTACATTATTTTCATATTATATTACTGTATAATTGTCATGGGACATTCAATCTACACACTTTATTCTCATGTTTACATACAGTGTCCAATCTACTGTTCCCTTTATCAACCTCGTTTCCATTACTAATATTTGTATGGAATTATATTTGCCATGTTTGTTTTAGAATGAACCTTTGACACGAAGAAAAAAAACAAAAAAACTTTATTGTGTGAAGTGACCCGTTACCAGGTGATTAGTGCCCCCTTGTGGCTTGGAATATTAGTAGCACTAATATTATAACAAACCAAAACAAACCAAAAACACCCATATTGGCTCCAACAAGGTGTATTTGTTCAATGTATCGATATCTAATCTACAGAAGAGTATTAGCGTCAAGCACGAGAAAAATAAAAATAATATTTTAGAGGAGGAAGATTTTTTATTTCATTATGCATAAAAGTCAAAAGTCGCAAAAAAGTCGAAATGCCGAGAAAAAAGTCAAAATGTCGAGAAAAAAAGTAAAAATTTCGTGAATAAACTTGAAATTTCGGCTTTATTCTCGAAATTTCGACTTTATTCCCGAAATTTCGACTTTATTTTTGAAATTGTACTTCAACATTAATCTCGACATTTCGACTTTTTTCTCGAAGTGCAGAATTAAAAAAAAATCTTCCATTGTCAAATATTTTCTCTCCTGCATGGCCGATACTCTTCCGTACTAAATCGGTTTCACCGATACCAGCCTGAATTTTATTCAATATCGGAAAGGAAATTGCTGGTATTGAACGTCACCACTAATTAACTAAGCTGAAGTTTCCTGCACGAATCAGTTTGCTGTGACCAGAGGTGTCAAGTAACAAAGTACAAATACTTTGTTACCTTACTTAAGTAGAAATTTTGGTTATCTATACTTCACTGGAGTAATTATTTTTCAGATGACTTTTTACTTTTACTCCTTACATTTTCGCCCAACTATCTGTACTTTTTACTCCTTACATTTTAAAAACAGCCTCGTTACTCTATTTCATTTCACCTTAAATAAAAACTATCCAGTTAAATTGCTCCATCCGGATAGAGTGAATTTGGTTGTGGTTGTTTCAGATGTTCTTGTCCAGTTTTGTTCTTACATCCGTTCCCTCAGATTCCTGCAACTAAACTTGGATGTACATTCCAATAAAGGTTAGGATAAATGATAACATGAACATGAAGTTTGACTTTTTGCACCATTACAATACTTATAGGAACTAGTCATCATATCTTCTGCTCTCTGAAACACATGTTAATGCTCAATAGTACACATATATGGTTCTTTAATATATTTATATTATACTAAGATACATTCATTTTCAATGGCTTTTTTCCCCCTTATATTACTTTTACTTTTATACTTTAAGTTGTTTTGAAACCAGTACTTTTATACTTTTACTTGAGTAAAAAACTTGAGTTGATACTTCAACTTCTACAGGAGTATCTTTAAACTCTAGTATCTATACTTCTACCTGAGTAATGAATGTGAATACTGAAGACACCTCTGGCTGTGACCATTATTATGTATTATTGTGTCTGTGAACCCCAGATTCAGGTCCAGGGTTGCCATGGTGACGCCAGAGCGTCTCGTTAGCGTAGCCTCCAGGGGAGAGCGGAGCAGCCTTCAAGGCCGGCAGCCGGGGAGCCGATATCGTTAAAAACCGTATCTGGGTCGACTCCAGTAACTCAGTCTGCATGGACGTCTCTCCGGTCCGTCTCTCCGGTCCGTCTCTCCGGTCCGTCTCCATGTCCATGAATTGGAGGTCGGTTCCCGCCACGTGGAGCTTGGACTTCTCCCAGGTCTATTCTTTCCCGCCACATCAACACATCAACCGAACTGAGGAAGTCCAGCTCCCCTACATGACGGTTCCTCCAGCTAAAGCTGCTTTCATCAACCAAAATTATGACTAAATATCGACGTCAACGAACCTTTATCACCTGAGGAAAAGGAGACGCAACGAAAATGCTGGTCATGTGACGATAACGATAATTAAATATATAATGCAATATCGTAGAGGAATAAAAACCAGACTGAAATGTAGATTACAAAATAAAAACTCTAGGAACAAGTGTAAGTAGTAAGTAGTTTCCTCTGGTTTAGTCTTTAAACCAGTTTAGTCTTTAGATCTTTGGATCCACTTTCCTACATAGACGTGGAAAAGAAAACCCAATGAGTCATGGAAAAAGAAAAAGACGGGGAGAAATGTAGAAAAATAAATACTTTGTAAACTCAAATGAGTGTCTTCTGTATCTGGAATGAATGTATTCTTGAGTCTATAAGGTAACAATAATATAATCATAAGATAACCTTGTTTGAATTGTAAAATGGGTTTGGCTAAATACAATCTTTGACTAAAATGGACAATTCTCACTAAAATAAGACTAAAATGCTCAGACTTTTAGTCGACTGAAACTTGACACGACTAAAAGGAGAATGAACGTGACTAAAACTAATAAAAACTAAAATGATATATGGACCCAGAGACTAGACTGACGCGTCTCGTTTCCCCCCCAAAGCAGAACCAACACATGTGCAGCGTTGCAGTTTTGCCTCATGAGGTTCATAAAACTTAAATTAAACCGTAAATATGTCATGAATGTGAAATCTAACTTAATTATCGATCTTGAGGCTTCAAATATGCTAATTTCACCTTAAAATCCACATTTGAACAGTCACCTGTGGGTATTGACTGGTTTCTGGATCCTGCCCCCGGTGGAGACTCACTGAGCTGCAGCTTTCTTTACTCCTGCGTTTAATTCACCACATTTCTACCATTCATCAGAAGCAGAAGTTTAACCGGATTGGATGTAAATGGCAATTTATTGCAATTTGATACATTTATAGAAAAGTTTAGTTTAAATTGCTCTTATAGAGAATTCAATAAAATCTGTAGAGCTATTCCACTTCCCTTGAATTTCATGATAAAAAATATTCTTACATACTCAAGTGTTATTGTCAAACTGCCTGATTTAAAAGTCGGTGAATTGAAATTGGGTGAAAGAAAATGTAATAACAAAGTACTTGGAAATGTGTTTAAAGAAAAGCTATTCAATGATATCAAAAAATCAACAAAAATAAAGATAACAGAAATTGAAGTAACGTTAACAAAGACATACAGCAGCTCCTTAAATGGCCAATTTCACCCAAAGCAAAAGAAATTCAGTTTAAAATAATAAACAATATTTATCCTGCCGCTGAAACCCTAAGGAGAAGGTTCAATTTTGATGTAGATCCTTGTATTTTCTGTAAAACAGAACTCGAAACAATTGAACACTTATTCTTTTCTTGTTCATTCACAAAGCTTTTTTGGCAAGATGTTTATCGGTGGTTAAAGATTGGGATCAACAACTGTATGTTCAGCAAGTTTCAGGTCATAATTTATATTGATGGTCTACCAAAGAAGGTATCCAAGATGGTGAACATAATTCTAATTTTGGGTAAATATCATATTCATAAAAATAAATGGAAAAACAGCAAACCCTCCCTAGTATGTTTTAAAAACGAAATAAAAAGTTATATAACATCTATTAAGGTACTTTCAAAAGATAATCAGTTTATACAAGATTTATATGAAACCATGTTAGAGTCTCTTGTTCTTTAAGTTACATTTTTGCGACGCTATACATTTTTGTTGAAATGTCAACCCCCTGTGATTATTTTATTTTGTGATTTTTTAAATTTATTTTATTTATTTTCTTTTTATTTAAATTTAGAAGTTTATATTGGAAAAAATGTAAAGTTACATTTCGCTTGTGTGTTGTGAATTTATGTTTCAATTGCAAACTAATGTTTCCTCAAAGGAATTTTGTATTTTTGAAAATGTTGAATAAAGTTTGTAAAAAAAAAAAAAAAAAAAAAAGAAGTTTAACCGGATGGTTCAGCACCACCTGCTGGACACACGGAGTACAACCAGCAACCAGTAACCAGTAACCAGCCGTAACCAGCCAGTAACCAGTAACCATTAACCAGCCAGTAACCAGCCAGTAACCAGTAACCATTAACCAGCCAGTAACCAGCCGTAACCAGCCAGTAACCAGTAACCATTAACCAGCCAGTAACCAGCCAGTAACCAGCAAACTGCTGCAGTCCAAAGTTCCCAGACTGAAACCGATCGGTGGTTAAACTGGTCCAAGGGAAAAGATTTTGCCTGTCAAATGTTTCAAACCCATTTATAAGATATATATACAGTATATATGTATATATATACATATATACAGGGTGCGATTTGTGAAAAGACCAGAGGGGGGGATCATTTTGTGAAATATTTTTATTCAGAAAAATTACGACACAACAGCGGTCCAGCAGTATAGGCTATATGAAAACTTGTTTCTTGTGTAAACTTACACTTAAGCTACATAATGTAGGCGGTAGGCCTATTTTGAACATAAACTGAACTACTGCATTTGGCAGAAATATTTTCTCCTAATATTGTTTTTAAATGTGCCAAATAAAAATAAATAAACAAAATTAATATTTTTTTTAATTCTTTCTCGATATCAGTTTAACAGAAAACATGGGAGCTGGATTCAGCAATGTCACATCTTGTTTCATCTTCTGTCACATTTTTTCTCTGGATTTTTGGTTGTGATCCTGTAAAATATGAGGATATGCTTCTCTGGATTCTTTTCATTTTTTCATTCATTTGACTGACTGTATCTTTTATTTTGGCGGGCCCGAAGTCGGACTTTTGGAATGCAAGAAAATCCGATTTGTTTTCAAAATAAAACTGCTTTCTGTGGGCGCGACTCGATCCCGGTATGAAAATCAAAGCACAAGCAGAATGAACACGGACTCTGTGTATTTTGGTTTGTTATTACTTGTTAATAATTACGATGTAATGGTGAAAATACTTTGGGTGGGGGGGATACATTTTGTCCCCACCGAGGATCAAAATAATTCAGCAGAGGGTAGGACGTGTAAATATATATATATATATATATATATATATATATATATATATATATAAATATCATAACATAATAAACATCAGGGATGTTCATTTTCAGTTTTAAACCTAAGAAATGAGCCTGCAGCCGTCGGGGTGAACATGGAAGCACAAGGGACAAACATCAGGGATGTTTTCTTTCATTTATTTACAGTTTTTTACACCAGAAATTCCACCGTTTAAGTTCTTCTTCTTCTCCTCCCGCGACTGTTTGGTGGATTTTATGACGTGAAAGACATTTATAGGATTTAATGCTCTAATTTAACGCATTTCTGCATCAATCTGCTAAAAGCGTGAAGCGTCAGAAATCTTTTGCATGCAACACAACGCTGGACCCGAACGCTGCCAGATAAATCACAAGTCCACCGGTTTGCATTCAGTCTGTCTGCGTCAGAGTCATGTTTATACCCTAAATCTGTGCCATGAGCTGGATTTAGGAGGCGTGAAAGTCCCAGAGCGGCTCAGACGTTTCCAGAGTCTGTTAACCTGCAGGTAGCAGGTTAACGTCTGCTCGGCTTCGTCCGGTTTCAGAGCTGGTTCTGCCAGGCGTTCAGCAAATCCTGCAACAAACAGAAATAAATCAGATCAGTGTTTTCATCCATCTTTGAGGCGTCAACACTAGTGTTGTTTCTGGCAGCCTGTTCCAATTTTAGTTCGAGTCTAATCTTTGGGTCCAGCTATCATTTTAGTTTTTATTAGTTTTAGTCACGTTCATTCTCCTTTTAGTCGTGTCAAGTTTCAGTCGACTAAAAGTCTGAGCATTTTAGTCTTATTTTAGTCAGAATTGTCCATTTTAGTCTAGTTTTAGTCAAAGATTGTATTTAGCCAAACCCATTTAACAATTCAAACAAGGTTATCTTATTATTATATTATTGTTACCTTATAGACCAGGGGTCGGCAACCCAAAATGTTTTAGATCCATATTGGACTAAAAACACAAAAAACAAATATGTCTTGAGCCGCAAAAAATGAAAAGTCTCGTATCAGCCTTAGAATGAAGGAAACACATGCTGCATGTTTCTATACTAGTTATAACTGGGGGAAGATTTATTTTTTTCATTATGCACTTGGAGAAAAAAGTCGAAATGTCGAGAAAGAAAGGAGCCTAAAAGAAAGAAAGAAAGAAAGAAAGATAAGAGCCTAAAAAGAAAGAAAGAAAGAAAGAAAAGAGCCTAAAAAGAAAGAAAGAAAGAAAGAAAAGAGCCTAAAAAGAAAGAAAGAAAGAAAGAAAAGAGCCTAAAAAGAAAGAAAGAAAGAAAGAAAAGAGCCTAAAAAGAAAGAAAGAAAGAAAGAAAAGAGCCTAAAAAGAAAGAAAGAAAGAAAGATAAGAGCCTGAAAGAAAGAAAGAAAGAAAGAAAGAAAGAAAGAAAGAAAGAAAGAAAGAAAGAAAGAAAGAAAGAAAGAAAGAAAGAAAGAAAGAAAGAAAGAAAGAAAGAAAGAAAGAAAGAAAGAAAGAAAGAAAGAAAGAAAGAAAGAAGAGCTCCGGCGGAGCCTGAGTGGACTCACCTGCAGGAGCTCCGGCGGAGCCTGAGAGGACTCACCTGCAGGAGCTCCGGCGGAGCCTGAGTGGACTCACCTGCAGGTGCTCCAGCAGAGCCCGGGCCTCCAGCAGAGCCCCCAGGGCCCCCGGCTCTACTGGGGGGCCGGTTCCCCGTCCGGCCTCATGCTGAAGGGCTCCAGGCGCTCGGTCTCCGGCAGCATGTTGTTGAGCCGCTCCATCAGCGGCACCGTCTGGTCCACGCCCATCTGGATGCGGCGCAGGATCATGGACATCTCGTTGACCTTCTGGATCTGCTCGGCGTACTTGGCGTAGCGTTTCTGGCGCTCCTGCATGATGCTGAACAAGGTTTCCACCGACAGGTCCATCTGGGAGGACGAGGGGAGGACAGCTTTACCACGTAGGACTGAGACACAGGGCTGGGCCATATATCCAGATCTTAATATATATCGATATATTTTAAAACGCCATATGGTACGAGACAATATCGTTTATATCGATTATTAAAATTTTTTTTTTTTTACATTTTTTTTTTTAATGATTTTGATATCGCTTATTTATTAGTTTTATTTGAGATTTGCACAAATGTTTTGTTATTTGCACAACTGTCAACCTCAGTGGAAAAGTCTGCCTGTTACTGTCTACATTGTATTAATTACACAGTGTATTTTAATTTAATTATTATGCAGGAAAGGGATATTTGTTTTATTTTATTCAAGAAGCATTTTTATTCTATACATGCAGTAGGGATGGGCGGTATGGACTAAAAAATGTATCACGATAATTTCTGGCATTTATCCCAATAACGATAAAAAAAATACCAATTCAACTCCACTTTTGTAACTATAAATCTATCTCACCCTCAGATCCGCCATGTTTGTACACAAAACCATAAATCAGTTTTACACAAAAACGTCATCAACGGGAATTTATCATTTTTACCACGAGATACAAATTCTTACCGTGGGGAATTTTTTGGACGGTTTATCATGAACGGTAAAATATCACCCATTCCTAATATGCAGGCAGTTTATTTTTATTTCATTTGTTTTATACATGTTGATATTGTGCAGACCTCTGTTAATAAAGGAACCTGTGTGACATTTGGCACGAAGCTTTGTATTAAAACTGACTGTTTTTTTTAAGGGTTTGCCTCAGAGAAATTCCCCCATAATTGGCGGAAAATATCGATATATATTGAGTATCGCCATTCAGCTAGAAAAATATCGAGTTATGACTTTTGGTCCATATCATCCAGCCCTGCTGAGACAGAATAAGAGCTCGACTCTACAGGAAACTCAGCGTCTGGTTGCTACGGCAACCGTGGAGACAGAACCGTTCACAGCAGGAGCTCAGTCAGCTGCTCCAATCAGACACCGGTCAGTTTCCTGTTCACGTCTATACACGAATCCAGCAAAACCCGGAAGTCGAGCGGCCGCCATTACTGCGGTGACGGCTCCGCTCCTCCGCTCTAGCCCATAGACATATATACGTATATAGATCCATGCTCCGCTCCCTGCCAGGCTCTCTTAATGTATTTGTATCATCGGAACACTCCTGTCCCGGTCACGTGCATTTGTTTTGATAGTGAATGAAGACGGGATGGACTTTAAAATCTACTTTTCTGTTTCACCAAGTGAACAGACGGAACGCAAAAAAAAGATTTTAAACTGCTGGAAAGGAACTGGAATTTACCGGGATACCTTAAACAAGGAAGCCAGGGAGCGGTATATGGAGAAAATAATGATTATTAACGATTTGGGTCCATATGAAATCCCTACTAAAGAATGAAGCTCCGATGAGGATTTACTGCCACAGTTCTGCACAACCCACGTCTTACTACCTTAGTGTTTGGCAGCTGCTTTGGTAAATGTTTGACTCGCCATGTGTTTCAATAAATTTGTATAATAGTACAACATACAGTACATGTTTTGTATTACTCTTACTTCTCTTTTCTTTTTTTTTACCGCTATATTATGCTGAAGAGGCTCCGAGGCGTGAGCAATATTTTTCTTTTCCTCGTGAGATTATTTTTTTTCTTCTGCAGCTACAAATAGAGTTGATATTTTTTCCTCAACAAACTAGTTTTATCTGCAGATTGGGGTTATGTATGTATGTATTCTGTATCATCCGGAGCTGAGATAGTTCTGCCTTCAATTAGAGACCTGTAATTGCGTTTTTTTTGGTCATCGGACGCCAGGCGATCAATAAAATATTCTTGGATACCTAAAATAAAACAAAACATAAACAGGTGTTGTTGTTGTTGTTTTTTTTAATGACGTAGCCTTTCCATAATGATTACATTTTGCGCTGCTAACGTCAAACGTAACGTATGCTATATTACAGTGTTTAATCATACACTCCCTTATCTCCCTATTCCTCTATTCCTCTATTCTTTCCCGCTTATCGCTCAAACAAATCATTATTTATAAATTAACATCAGCATTAATTTAAGATACCTTCATTAGTTATGGGAGGCCACTGTCTAACATCATCAATCCAGCTATAATGATGCTGTAGCGTCAGGTTACAATAACAGCGCTGCGGTGGCAGATTGACACCTGCCACCGCAGCAATGGCGCCGCCGCAAGATGGCGGCGCACACAAACCGGTCGCCGGATTCGTGTATAGAATGAGACTATTCTGAACAACGGCGTCTACAGGTTTGACCAAGTTAAATTTAAGACTTTTTAATACCATTTTCAAACCAAATTAAAAACCGAAAAGACAGTCACACACTTTGAACCCAATGTCCAGAGAAACAGGAATTTTCTAGCCTTTTGGCTTTAAATCAACATTTATCCATATTTGCTTGCCCTAATTCAAGACGCGACTAATAAATCCAGCACTGAGGTCAAAATTGCCAGATCTGGCAGGTTTCAGCCCAAATACGACGTAAAACCTGCAGAAATAATGAAAAACCAACCCAAAACAAACATTCTCTATGTTAAAACCGTAGATTATTAAATGTGTAATAAATTTCAAGTTATAAGCAAATTAGGTCTGCTCCAACTGTCAGCTCCTTTAAATCAGGGTTAAAATCAGGGTTAAAAACATTACTGATTACTCAAGCGTACTCCTAAATTAAACTTACCTGCTGTACTCTACTGCCGTTATTTTTAACAGCTTGTGCTTTTTATTATTTTACTTCTTTTCTTATCATCTTATTCTTAATTTTTTCAATCTTATTTTTTATTTACTGTCTAATTATGTCTTGCCGTTTTTAATGTCAATGTAAAGCACTTTGAATTACCTTGTGTTGAATTGTGCTATATAAATACATTTCCCTTGCCTTGCCTAAGCCAAAAAAAGCTCCAAACAAAGACTACAATTAAATTGAGTACATTAAACCAAATTAAATATCAGTGAGTTTATTGTGTAAGTTTTTCTACTTTTCTCTGCCATACTGGAAACTTTTTTGTTAATAATTTCTCCTAAATATTTTGTAAAAACCAGGAAAAGCAGCCCAGATTTTATCAACCCGCCCAGTCCTGTATTTTTCAGCCCAATTGTGCTGAAACCCGCCCAACCTGGCAACACTGGCTGAGGCGTCTAACAACTGGTAAACAGATTTATTATTTATCCTTTTCAAAGCGTAAGAAAACTTTTTAATGATGACCAGATAAATTCCCTCTAAAATTAAGATTCAAATATTAAGACCCTTGGATTGAGATTTAAGACAAATGAAGACATTTAAAGGCCTTATTTTAGGAAAATGGAATCTAAGACTTTTTCAGACGTGTTAAGGAGCCTCCCTGTGGAGAGACGTGCAGCTTCTATCAGTCCAACCTCCTTGACCCTCTTGACGAGGGCGTTCTGGTCGAAGGCCACGGCCTCGGCGCACTGATGCAGATGCTCCTGGTAGCGGATGCAGAGCTGCAGCACCTGAGCCGCGTCCAGCCGCTCCAGACTCACGCTGCTGGGGGACGTCTGCCCACTCAGGACCCCTGTTCACAGTTCACAGAGTTTATTCACAAATCATTTAAAAACACAAATACAGAGAGCAATAAACTTGAGGTTTGTAAAATGGGACTCCCCACAAGCTAACTGTAGCTTATGAGTAGGGGCCCAGTCACACAGCAAAACAACTATGATTTAAATTACACAGATAAACATAATAACCTTATATATTTATATAAATAATACATAAATAAACACAGACAATAAAACCCTGAGACCTCCTAAGAGTTCCTAGATACAAAGATATTCTTGTAAAAATAATACATCAGGTACTGGTACATAAACATTGACAGATAGTTTTAGAGTTAGACATCATTATAGCACTTATCAATCTCATTCCACATTTTTGGACCTTTACAGGTTACACTGAAACTTGTACATTTCAGTTTCCTCTTCTTTCCCTTTAAAAGTTGTTTTCCCCTTGTGGCGTGTTCATGTGTTCATGAGTGTTAGGGTTAGGGTTAGGTTCATGTGTTCATGAGTGGGTTAGGGTTAGGGTTAGGTTCATGTGTTCATGAGTGGGTTAGGGTTAGGGTTAGGTTCATGTGTTCATGAGTGGGTTAGGGTTAGGGTTAGGTTCATGTGTTCATGAGTGGGTTAGGGTTAGGGTTAGGTTCATGTGTTCATGAGTGGGAGCATTAACTGGGATGAGATGAAATAGTCTGTCATTGAGTCTAAACACTACATTATACATTACACAGGCATTGTGGAAAATGTTACACTCAGTAAGTTTCAGAAGCTTATATCCATAAAAAAAGAGGATCAGAGGGAGCATTAAATTTGCTCCATGATATAACTCGGATCACTTTCTTTTGTAAGATCTGTAATTTGTCAACATAACTTTGATATGTATTACACCATAAAACATTACAATAATAGACCGGTACAGAGTTAGGAGAGCTTCAAGTCTCAGCCCATAAAATAAGCCAACATATTTAGATAATTTCTTTGATAGTTCATCAATATGTTTCCTAAAGTTTAAATCCACATATATTCCCAAAAACTTAATAAATTCTACCCTCTCGATAGCTCAACATTTATCTCTATTTGTATATGTTCAATATTACTTCGGTTTCTATTTGAGCGAAACAAAACATAGTTAGTTTTATGATATTTAAAGATAATCTAACGCATTTAAACCAGGAGTCCACCTTTGTCAATTCTTCATTCATAAGGTTTTGGAGATATTCCAGCTTCTTATGTGAAAGAAATAAGTTTGCGTCATCTGCAAAAATAACTTTATGCAGGATGTTAGAGGAGTTCTCAAAATCATCCTGTGGACACAAGAAGACTTGAAGCTGGGGCTGGATTCAGGGACCCGGTTACGACTGCTCTCTAGGAACTACGCCGACGCTCCCGTCGGCAGCTGTGAGGTGGAACAGATACCTTTCAGAAGCGGCTGGAAGGTGGGGATCTCCTGCAGCTTGATGACGTCGGGGTCGTTGTGGATGTTCCGCATCGACTGGGTCCCCGGAGCCACAACCACGATGTCGTCCATCTTGGCCTTCTGCTTCGCTGGGGACGGCACCACTGCAACAAGCCAGCGGATGTTTAGGAATCGACACCTTCAGAGGAGTAAACTCCTAAAACTCCTACTGATGAAAACCACCGGAGGATCTGGCTGCAGTGGGGTGAAGTTAGTCTCAGGTTGGACCTTCAGCAGCTGCTCACCATCCAGGCTATGAACACAGTTCTCTCTTTTGGTGACAGAATTCCTCTCAGATTTGAATTTAACCCATTTTTTCTTTTCACACTGCACTACTTTTATTTTTATTCCACTGTATATACTGTTAATATTTAGTGATTGTATATTTTTTACTTTTTTCCTCCTTTCACTGCATGTGTGTGTTGTGTTTACTGCTGCTGCACAAAGCGAATTTCCCCACTGAGGGATGAATAAAGGACTATCTATTCTAATCTATATACTTTGGAAGTTATTGGGAAGAAAATATAAGTTTCAAAAATAATATTCCATGTAACTGTTAATATAAAATAGAGGAACCCCTTTATTTATAAAATTCAGCTTTGGTTTGGAGTCACATTGTCCAGCACATTTTATGGATCCTACTAGAAAAATATCCAAAGAAACAGTGATTATAACATAAAATAAATCCTAAAACACAATAAAGAGAGTCATGTCTTGTTTGTCTCTTTAAGGGACATGATTTCCCTATACTTACTAATTTTAAAACTAATTTTAAAATACTAGTTACGCGGCCCGGTGCGAGTTTAGGGGGTAGGATTTTAGTTTTTACTTCTTCCTACTCCTTTTCCAGCATGTTACTTATGATGGATGCATGTTTTTATTTATATTTTTGTTTATTTTGTTTTCTTATTTACATTTATTTATTACTGATTATTATTGTTTTGTTTTTTATTCACTACTGTTTCATGTTCGAAATAAAAATTCAATTAAATTAAATTTGCAGCAATTTTGCCACAAAATTTGGAAACAGAAAAATAATCATAATGCAAAATATTAGTTTTGTCTACAAGAAAACCCAAATTTCAAACCAGAGACCAACTTCTCCGCAGTTTAGCCCAAGTGCTTCTTTTTTGTGATCAACTTTTTTTATTTATCTTTCATGATTTTCTGATTATAAACGGTGGCATCTACAATGATGTTAAACAAACATTAACACATATCTTTACCCCCTTCCAAAGCCACCCCTCGGACATAAGCATTTGATGAAAACAAGTAATAATTAATAATAAGAAAAACAGAAAAAAAGATGATAGAACAAAGGACAAAATAAAACAAAGGCAAAACATAATAATATCAAAAACTGGACAAGGATAGCTGCAACAAGGTAGTCTATATCAATTTTAAATACATCTTTCAAGTTTAGCTTTGATTTGATCTACTGACATATACCAAAATAAAATATTTGGTTGTTTTGCATTATGGTTTGGGGCTGTAAATATTTCCAGATAGATAATATCAAGAACATTCAGATACCAATGGTAGATTTTAAGTGTGTGTGGTGGTTTCCATCGTACTGCAATTATCTTTATTGCTGCTGTTAGGCCAGCAAGCAAGATTTGTTTTTGACATAGTGAAGCATTAATTGTGGATAAATTATTTAAAATAAGTGTTTGAGGGTTTATTGGATTACTGTTATCGAGGATAATGCAGTTGCAACCAGTTGCCATTTAGGACCATTTTTAAGGTCGTAATTTGATCATTTAGATGCGTTTTTTTCACGCGTAGACCCGTAGAAGATGATGTTCGGGGATGTGGGTGGAACCTGGAGCCGGACCTGCGGCGCTGTAGTCCGGCTGCTTGTGCTCCGCGTCTCCGCTCTGCTCGGCCCCCATGGTGCCGACCAGGACCAGGACCAGGACCAGGACCAGGACCGACCAGGACCAGGAACCCCGGGACCGAGTCCACCTCCTGGCCCTATAAAAGAAAGGGAAAAGATCAGCGCTCACCTCGGCTCCATGTCATTGACAGCTACGAATCAAGCCAGAAATCTTGGTGTAATTATTGACTCAGACCTGAACTTCAACAGCCATCTAAAGTTTATCACTAAATCTGCCTATTACCACCTAAAAAACATTGCTAGAATTAAGGGGATTCTGTCTAAACAAGACATGGAAAAACATATTCGTGCATTCATTTTCAGTAGATTGGATTATTGCAATGGCATCTTTACAGGCCTTAACAAGAAATCTATCAGGCAGCTGCAGCTGATCTAGAACGCTGAACAGAGTCCTTACAAACACCAGGAAACTGGACCGTATTACACCGGTCATGAAATCGCTCCACTGGCTTCCAGTGAGTCAAAGGATAGAGTTTAAAATCTTACTGCTGGTCTACAAAGACCTGAATGGTCTTGGACCAAAATACATGCTGGATCTGTTAGTTCCTATGAAGCTCCCAGACCCCTGAGCTTCATCTGGATCTGGTTTGTTGGTTCCCAAGAGCCAGAACCAAGCAAGGTTCAGCAGCGTTCAGTTATTCTGCTCCTCACCGGTGGAACAAACTTCCTGTAGACCTGAGGTCTGCTCCAACTGTAGATCCTTTAAATCAGGATAAAAACTTTACTGTTTACTGAAGCGTACTCTTAAATTAAATACTTGTTAAATATTAAACACTGGACTGTACTGCCCTTATTTTTAACAACTTGCGCTTTTTATTATTTTACCTCTTTTCTTATCATTTTATTTCATTTATTTGTTATTTACGCAGGTAGCACGCTAT
The DNA here is from genome assembly GCF_033807715.1 of Cololabis saira. Taxonomy (NCBI): domain Eukaryota; kingdom Metazoa; phylum Chordata; class Actinopteri; order Beloniformes; family Belonidae; genus Cololabis; species Cololabis saira. Next base: position 3,375,943 of record NC_084591.1, read on the forward strand.
AATGTAATAATTTCCTGAAAATGTAATAACACCTGGAAATGTAATAAAATTTGCACTTAACTGAATTGAAAATGTAATAAAACCCAATAATGTAATAACTTCATCAATAATGTAATAAAATATCCTGATGGATATTGTAATAACATTTTTACCGATAATGTAATACCTTATTACATTATTGGGAATTTATTACATGGTACTCAAAGTTTACAATTTAAACCAATGGTCATTCTGGTGTTTCAAATTCAGTGTATATAACATTCTTAGATACTTAGAACACAAAATGTAGAACTCTGGACTGAAAATGAACATATATATTACATTATTTGTCAAGTATTACATTATCAGTTTTGAAAAAAAAAATGAAAAAAAAAAGACCCACCTGAAAATGTAATAAATTCCCAATAATGTAATAAGGTATTACATTATCGGTAAAAATGTTATTACAATATCAGTCAGATATTTTATTACATTATTGGTGAAGTTATTACATTATTGGATTTTATTACATTTTCAGGCGCGAGAACTGCGAATGAGATGTACCTGCTGGATCTACTGCCCTTACTATTCAGCAACTTGTGCTTTTTATTATTTTACCTTCTTTTCTCATAATTTTATTTCATTGTATTTGTTATTTACTGTCTAATTATGTCTTGCCGCTTTTAATGTTCGTTCGTTCGTTTTTGTTTATTTCGAACATGTATAACCGCGGTTGAATTGGTTTGATATTGGATATTATGAATTCAACACCCATAAAACTTGTGATACATACCACTGATTTTGGTCAAACCACTTGTGATGTGTTCATGGTCATCTAGACTATATATCACAAAACATTAATTATTAAAAAATCATATATATGGGCATATATATGGGCTGATTTAAAAATCATATTATGGGCTGATTTAATGGGGTTGAATGAAAACAATCGGTGTTATGTATCACAAGTTTTATGGGTGTTGAATTCATTAAACCACATTAAATCAGCCCATATACCGTATATGATTTTTAAATCAGCCCATATATATGATTTTTAAATCAGCCCATATATATGCCCATATATATGATTTTTTAATAATTACTGTTTTGTGATATATAGTCTAGATGACCATGAACACATCACAAGTGGTTTGACCAAAATCAGTGGTATGTATCACAAGTTTTATGGGTGTTGAATTCATAATATCCAATATCCAATATCAAACCAATTCAACCGCGGTACATGTATAAAAAACAAGAAAAAAGATAAACAAATCGAGGTGGTCATTCCACCACATAAAGAAACAAAAAAAACAACATCAAAATGCATATTTCAATTATTTGTTTGAAAAGGAGTGGGGGGAAGTATTAACTTATTTAATCTCAACCCCTTTCCACAACTAAACATAAATTATATGTCTGTATTTACTTTTTATATCATACACTCATTTGTATAAATATATAACATTTTTACAAAAAATAACCTGTTTAATTCAAGATGTAAGCTCTATCATAAATATAATATAACAATGATATATATATAATCAGTACTGGAGTTGAGGGGGGATGAGGGGGGATGAGGGGGGATGGCATCCCCCCTGAAATAAAAACGGTCCAAATCATCCCCCCTGTAAAACTGACATCCCCCCTTTCCATCCCTTATGTCATTTCATTAATGAATGTGGTTTTACTGCTATTTCAACATTTAGAGTCATCACCAGAAAAATAACTTATTTGACAATTTTCACCTGTTTCAAGTAAATTTTCACTTGAAATAAGTAGGAAAATCTGCCAGTGGGACAAGATTTATCTTCTTATTACAAGCAAAAAAATCTTGTTCCACATGCAGATTTTTCTACTTATTTCAAGTGAAAATCTACTTGAAACAGGTGAAAATTGTTGTTTTTTCCAGTGATGAGTCTTGTTTTAAGTGTAATGAGATTTTTTTTACTAAAATGAGACATTTTAACTAGAAATAAGACAAATATTCTTGTTAAGATTTTAAGATTTTGCAGTGATCCATGTTACTTATCCTGTGAAGGACAGAGTCATATTGATAAGTTCAGAAAAGTGTTTTTTATTGTTGTGTTTTGATGTATTTTATGTAAGCCCAGTGGATATTTAAAGCTTACAGAAGGCTGCATTTTAACTGCTGCTGTGTCATTCCTGCAGTATTTCTGCAGGTGTTTTGGTCACTGCTATTATTTGTAATATATTATATTATTTGTAATAAGTACAAATTATCTGTCCCCATATGATAAAATCCACCATCCCCCCTGATTTTGTTTTACAACTCGAGTACTGAATATATATATAATTTTTACAAAAAATAACCTGTTTATTACAAGATGTAAGCTCTATCATAAATATAATATAACTATGATATACCTCTGCTCGCTGGGCCTCCACCTCTGCTCGCTGGGCCTTCACCTCTGCTAGCTGGGCCTTCACCTCTGCTAGCTGGGCCTTCACCTCTGCTAGCTGGGCCTTCACCTCTGCTCGCTGGGCCTTCACCTCTGCTAGCTGGGCCTTCACCTCTGCTCGCTGGGCCTTCACCTCTGCTAGCTGGGCCTTCACCTCTGCTAGCTGGGCCTTCACCTCTGCTCGCTGGGCCTTCACCTCTGCTAGCTGGGCCTTCACCTCTGCTCGCTGGGCCTTCACCTCTGCTAGCTGGGCCTCCACCTCTGCTCGCTGGGCCTTCACCTCTGCTAGCTGGGCCTTCACCTCTGCTCGCTGGGCCTTCACCTCTGCTAGCTGGGCCTTCACCTCTGCTCGCTGGGCCTTCACCTCTGCTGGCTGGGCCTCCACCTCTGCTAGCTGGGCCTCCACCTCTGCTGGCTGGGCCTCCACCTCTGCTGGCTGGGCCTCCACCTGAGCTGCCTGGGCCTCCACCTCTGCTAGCTGGGCCTTCACCTCTGCTGCCTGGGCCTCCACCTCTGCTGGCTGGGCCTCCACCTCTGCTAGCTGGGCCTCCACCTCTGCTGCCTGGGCCTCCACCTCTGCTAGCTGGGCACCCACCTCTGCTGGCTGGGCCTTCACCTCTGCTAGCTGGGCCTCCATCTCTGCTAGCTGGGCCTCCACCTCTGCTGGCTGGGCCTCCATCTCTGCTAGCTGGGCCTCCATCTCTGCTAGCTGGGCCTCCACCTCTGCTGGCTGGGCCTCCACCTCTGCTAGCTGGGCCTCCACCTCTGCTGGCTGGGCCTCCACCTGAGCTGCCTGGGCCTCCACCTCTGCTAGCTGGGCCTCCACCTCTGCTGCCTGGGCCTCCACCTCTGCTGGCTGGGCCTCCACCTCTGCTAGCTGGGCCTCCACCTCTGCTGGCAGAGCTCCGGCTGGGTACCACCGGAGACACGGCCGCCTCGCGTGAGTCCCCACATACAAGACTAAGTAGTAAGGCTCGAAACCCAGTATTCAGGAAACATAAACTATTTAATTTCTTCAGGACACTAAACTAGGCTAGGACTGTATGGGACCCAGATTTTAAACGGGGGGGTTTATTTGGTGGTTATTTAAATGTTCGCAGCCTGGTTCCAAAACGCGAACAGATTGAGCACTTGTTATGTCATTCTAATGTTGACTTTTTTGGTTTAACTGAAACGTGGCTCACCAGCTCTTCAGCAGAAGCAGCGGTGGCACTACAGGAATATATCATTTTCAGAAAAGATAGGGGGCAGGGGAAGGGAGGTGGGGTTCTCATGTATGTAAAGAATAAGTTGACGTCCACACATGTGGACGTCCAACTCTACGCAGATGACACAGTCTTATTCACCAAAGCTAAAGACCCTGAGGAAGCAGCTTGTGTACTCTCTACAGCTCTTACACACATACAAACGTGGCTCCACAGATCATGTCTTGTTTTAAACGCTAAAAAAACCGTATGCTTATACTTTTCTAAGCAACCCTCCCCTATGCGTTCTCTACCCGGGGTCAGCTTAGGCACTGAAAAGTTAGAAGTGGTAACAGACTTTAAATACTTAGGTGTTGTTCTAGACTCAAATTTCTCTTTTAAAAAACATATAAAAATGATCACTAAAAAAATAAAGTTCAATCTTTATAATTTTAAGCACATTAGATGTGCCATGTCAAACACTGCTGCCCTAACATTTTTACATGCTATGATTTTTTCACATATAAGCTACTGCATCACAACCTGGACCATGGTGGGGCCTACCACACTCAGGCCAGTGGAGGTTTTATATAAAAAAGCACTCAAAATCCTAGATAAAAAACCTATCTCATACCATCATTGTAACATCTTGGACAAATACAATCTATTAAGCTTCGACAACTTCTGCAAATTCTCATACAGTTGTCTAATGTATAAAACCCTACATGGCCTAGCACCACCTTGCCTCCAGGAATTTTTTAAATACCGACAGTCACGGGTCACTCGAGCAGTGTCCAACAGAAACGTAGAGGTCCCGTTCAGAAAAACTGCTTTTAGCCATAACGCACTATCCATAAAGGGTAGTGCGTTATGGAATTCTATACCTGTACACATAAGGGAAAGCTCCTCTTTAATAACTTTTAAAAACCAGATAAAAATGTGGCTCAGAGGTCAACAAATGTGTACACACACCTAATGTGTGTTTGGGTCTCTTCCTACCTACTAACTTTTTTTTTATCATTCTCATTTTACTAATTGTACTTGTCTTTACTAATTGTACTTGTCTTTGTTTCTGTTTTCTTTTTCTTATTGCATCTTTACCTCTTCTGCTTTTAACACCTTACCTGCCTGTATTGGACTACAGATGGAAACTAGCCTTGTGCTACAATCTGGCACATTTACATATGTATATATGTTCATCAATGTGCATTGTCCTGAGAAATAAATAAATAAATAAATATAATATAACTATGATATAAATATAATACGTATATCTAAGTATATAAACATACCAACATGACACACACAGCTGGTGATCTTTAAACACAGTCTTCACTTTTATACCTGAAATAAACTATTTCTTTATATTTCTTTATATTTCTTCTATATTATTATATATTATTTCTTTCTATATTATATTTCTTTATATTTCTTCTTAAATTGTTTTATGTTTGTACATTCTTTTAACTCCAAATTCAAACCATTCCACAGTTTAATTCCAATTAATGTCGATGTAAAGCACTTAATTACCTTGTGTTGAATTGTGCTATATAAATATAAATATAAATAAACTTGCCTTGCCTCCTTGGTTCCGAGCGGCTCGGATTTGCTCTAAATCTTCCTCCCGAGACGCTTCTGTGCTCCTGAATAGTTAGGAAATGGTCTTATATCCGATCAACTAGGGATATAAATCAAGATGAATCAATGTTAAACATCTCAATACGAATTAAATCCACTTCTATTCAAATGCAGCTTCACTTCCGTAAATATTGACCTGCGTCAGCGCTGTGCGTGATGACGTCACTGCCCCCTGCTGGAGCGGAGGCCTCGTTACGCAATGATTTATTTATATGTATTGTTATATGTATTATTATTCTGTATTATATATATATATATATATATATATATATATATATATATATATATATATATATATATATATATATATATATATATATATATATATATATATATATATATATATATATATATGAGATGCTGTCAAATAGAGCTATATAGAAAAACAATTAACTATATATTGAAATAAAAGATAAAAAATAAAAGGGGTTTTTATGAAGTGCAAACTATCAAAGTATCACAGTATTTAAAATCAGGCAAACAAAAGTGCCAAAAAGAGGAGCAAGGACTGAGACATGAATCAAAAAAGCAGAAAACAAGATATATCGTCACAAATTTTTTTTCCATTTTGTTGGAGTCTATTTTTCTTAGGGATAAGAAGAATAATTTAAAATCATTTAAAAATCAATCAAAGGAGGGTTTGCTATTCCTCCTCTTACTACAATGGATATGATAGTTACCCATGAGAATAACTATATTTATTATGTCAGATACATTCGACTTCAAGTTATCTATATAGAAAAATATATGAGAGATATCAAAGACTGGTATGTCCTCTATTCTAAGTAGTAACCAGTTTCTTAATTCTAACCAGAAGTTTCAGGACACAGGAAAAACATATGTTCTAAAGTTTCATCTGCTACATTACAGAAAGCACATTGATCAACTTCGGACTTGAATCTTATTTTTAAGGAATTCTGCAACCGGGTGCACTTTATACAATATTTGAATGTGAGTTTCCTTAATCTTTGGGGAAATGGGCCATCTAATTTATTTAGAATGAGCTTTTATCAACATAGACACAGTTAATTTGTCATTCTCTTGAGGTTTAAATCCTCGGTTATTATGATCATAAAATACTATTGATTTCCAGGCAGCATTAATCACTTTGTTATTACACTTATCATTCGCCAATTTTGGTAGTATCAATTTAACACTTGAATATAACAAAGTATTTTTGATTAATTGAAGGAGTGGGACGGGAATTGCTTTACAAATCTTATTATATTCCCTGTACTGTTACACCCAGTGTGACTCCTGTCATATACTGGGATTCACAGCCAGCTAAACTCTTCATGACACTAATGTCATAAATTGTGAAACTGAAACACAAAGTACAGAAAAATACAAGTTAATGGCAAAACGATGTCAGTTAATAACGGACATGGCGGATCTAGTATTCATAGATCTAGGCAGAGCAGCGTCCGCGAACGGATCCGACCGTCATATTAACACATAACTAAATAAAAGTGTCAAACTAAACAAAAGGTGTCAAACAGAACAGTTTACACTTGCTGTCTAATAATTACAAATGTACTCATTTTATTCTGTCCTCGCAGTACGTTTCAGCTTGTACAGCTAGACAGATAGCTAACATCCTGAAGAAAAGGAGAGGCTGAAGAAATGCTTTTGTTTGAGGATCAGTTATTTTTGTAAGACTGCAAACAAATAAACAAAGATAAACATTACTACAAATAGTGTCCGTTATATCTGGATGCTTTTCACACAAACATATTTACATACTTAAATGGAAACAAACATAAGCAGTAATAACATTAATGTCATTTTTTCTAACGTTATTACTGATTAAACAGATAAATAAAGCCAGTTAAATCGGCTGTGACGGACTAACTGGCGCCCTCTGGTGGACAAATAAAAACTGCGCTGTCACGATAAAACGATAAAGGTGACAAACTACGTAAAGAAATAAATACCAAACTTGAACTGTAAGTAAGAGTGTACACTACAAATCATAGTATACTTAACAATATAACATGACATTACTTACAGACAAAGATTTACCAAGCTCCGTTTGAGAGACAACTTGTAACTGTTTTCATGCTGCGTTTTCCAGCCCCGTTGCCATGGTAACTGTTAACGTCGCCGGAGCTGCACGCGTCTGTTTAGAAAACGGTCAGACTAATCAAATCATATCAAATCAAATCAAATCAAATCAAATCAAATCAAATCAAATCAAATCAAATCAAATCAAATCAAATCAAACTTTATTTTTAAAGCACCTTTCATACAAAAAAAAATGTAACACAAAGTGCTTTTCATAAAACATAAACATAAAATGTATTAGTGCCCCCCCCCCCCTCCCCCTCCCCCTCCCCGCACACACACAGATAGACACACACAGACACACGGTGCAGACATGGCTAGGCACAGAGGATCCAGGTGAGGAAACGGTAACAGGGAGCCGTCCAGGCCAGGAGGTCTCATAGCCCGCAGCTACAAGGGGGGGGGGGGGCCCACAGAGACCATCCCGGCCCGGACGGATAGAGAAGTCCACACCACAGCGGTGAAGCCGTGGTGCAGAACTCCACCACCATCCAGGCCAGAACCATCCCCAGGACGACCCCCTGCAGGCCAGAGTCACTCCCAGCATGGAGGCTCCCCATGAGGAAACACTGGAGATAAAAGCTACAAGAAAACAGGATAAAATACACTAATAGAGTTTAAAAAGTATAACATAACGTAAAATCCTAAAAGTATGTCTAAAAAGCAAGACATTAAAAACTAAAGGACTAAGACAGTAAAATGTATAAAATAGACCATAAATAACGACTAAAATATTTAGATAAAACATTAAGATAAAACAATGAGAATAAATTATGATAATAAAAAAGGATAAACTAACTATAAAACAGAGTAGTAAGATCCAATAAAAATAAGGGTGAGCATAAAAAATGTAAAAGAGTTAAATGAGTCAGTTAAAAGCCTGATTAAAGAGATGAGTCTTGAGCCTCTTTTTAAAAACATCAACAGTCTCTGCGGCCCTGAGGTTCTCCGGGAGGCTGTTCCACAATCAGGGACCATAAAAACTGAATGCCGCCTCCCCGTGTGTCCTAGTTCTAACTTTTGGTATGGTTAAAAGGCCAGCACCGGAGGACCTCAGGGTCCGTGAGGGTCGATAGGGTAAAAGTAGTGCAGACAAATAAGAAGGCCCAAGACCATTAAGACACTTAAAAACTAGTAAAAGAACCTTAAAATCAACCCTGAAGCGCACAGGGAGCCAATGCAGCGATTTTAAAACAGGTGTAATGTGCTCCCGCCCTCTGGTCCTCGTCAGCACGCGTGCGGCTGAGTTCTGTAGTAATTGTAGATTGTACATGTTCTTTTTGGGAAGACCAGAGAGCAGGGCGTTACAATAATCTAAACGACATGAGATAAAAGCATGCATTAGCACCTCCGTGCTGGCCTGAGAGAGAAACGGGCGGACTCTGGCTATGTTCTTAAGATGGTAAAAACCGATCTTTGTTATGTTTTTAATATGTGGAATAAAAGTGAGCTCAGAGTCAAAAAATCACGCCCAGATTTTTAACTGATTTTGAGGGTTTAAAATCCTGTAACTTTGGTAAAAGTTTCTCTCTCTGGCCTTCAGGACCGATGAGTAAAATCTCTGTTTTGCCCTGGTTGAGCTGTAGGAAGTTTGCTGCCATCCATGACTTGATGTCTAAAATACAGTTAAAAAGGGCATCAATTGGCCCAGTGTCATCAGGAGACACGGCGATGTACAGTTGCGTATCGTCAGCGTAACTATGGAAGCTGATGCCGTGTCTCCTGATGACGTCCCCAAGGGGCAGCATGTACAGATTAAAAAGAGTTGGACCTAAAATTGACCCTTGGGGAACCCCACACCTTATCTTATAGATTCCTGAGGAACATGTATCCATACTTACGAAGAAACTACGATCAGTGAGGTAGGACGTGAACCATTTAAGAACAGTACCAGAGAGGCCGACCAGGTGCTTCAGTCTGTTTAATAAAATGTGATGGTCTACTGTATCGAAGGCGGCGGTTAGATCCAGCAGAACCAAGACTGTGAGTTTTTGGTTATCTAAATTGCACCTGATGTCATTTAAAATCTTTAAAAGTGCTGTCTCTGTACTGTGGTTCATCCTAAAACCGGACTGATGAGCCTCTAAAATGTGTGTTGAGTTTAAAAATTCATTCACTTGATTAAAAACAAGTTTTTCTAAAATTTTACTTAAAAACGGTAAGTTGGATACAGGCCGGTAGTTATTTAAAACATTGGGGTCCAACCCACTCTTCTTCAGAAGGGGCTTCACCACCGCCGTTTTAAAGGCGGTGGGGAAGACACCCGTCTGAAGAGAGCAGTTGACCAAATATAAAAGCTGTTCCTCAAAGAATCCATAGAGTGTTTTAAAAAACGGTGTGGGAATGGGGTCTAAAAGGCAGGTTGTGGGCTTTACCTTGGAGAAAACTCTACAAAGTGTCCCCGCATCAACCAAGGCAAAACTCTCCAGTGTTTCCTCAGGTAAAAGCACTGATCCAGGTGTGTTAAGAGTTAAAATCTGTTGAGATAAAAGACTGGATCTAATGTCATCAATTTTACCCCTGAAGTGGTCTGCAAAATCCTCACAGTAATGGTCTGTTGCTGTTTTATGGGATCTGTCAGGGTTTCCATTTGTTAAAAAATCTATTGTGGAGAATAAGAATTTGGAATTGTTTTTGTTATTTAAAATTAAGTTTTTGAAATGTGAAGTTCTTGCTTTTTTAATAGTATTATTGTAGTTTTTAAGGAGTTGGCATAAAATTTCATAGTGTATGGTTAATTTTGATTTCCTCCATCTCCTTTCAGCACTCCTGCAGTTTCTTTTTAGTTTCTTTATTTCCTCAGTTCTCCATGGGGGTGTAGGTTTTCTGCTAATTCTTTTGGTTAAAATCGGAGCCACTGAGTCCAGCGTTGTTTTGAGTATTTTGTTAAAATTGTCAATGATAAAATCACAGGGTGCTGGTAAAATCTCTGCAGGAGTGTTCTGTAAAATAAAGACTAGGAACGTTACTAGTTCCCCGCAGGGCAGAACACACTTATATTGCCACTTCGAGGGTTAAAACAATCAGTTAGAGAAAAGTGCGCATCTGAACGCTGTCTGTGCGTTTCTCTTATTGTGGAAGAGAAGAAAACACTTCCGGTTACATCGCTTCACGTAACTTAACCATGGATCTATTAACGAATTTAACGGACTCTGGGAAAATCCCGAAACAGCTAAATAAGCAAACTATGCCCACTACAGGCATGAAAATACTACTGCAAATGCAAGTTATAACAGTTCCAACACACTCCCTCTGAGTACAATTTATTTTATATTTTTCTAACTGGTCTGCCATGTTTTTTTTTTAAAACAAACTTTATTCAACATTTCAAAAGTACAAAATTACTTTGAGGAAACATTAGTTTGCAACTGAAACATAAGTTCACAACACACAAGCGAATATGTAAATATATACATTTTTTTCCAAGATAATCTTCTAGATTAAATTAAAAAAAAAATAATAATAATCACAGGGGTTGACATTCCAACAAAAGTGTTTAAGCGTAGCAAAATTTGTAAATTAAAGAGCTAGAGACTTTAACATGGTTTCATATAAATCATGTATAGACTGATTTTCTTTTGATAGTACCTTTACAGATGTTATATAATTTTTTATTTCGTTTTTAAAACATACTATGGAGGGTTTGCTGTTTTTCCATTTATTTTTATGTATATGATATTTTTTGTTTCAAACTTTATTGAAACAAAATTCTGTAGGGTGAACAATAAAGGAGAAGGTCCTCGCTGCAGCACCGCGGAAGGGGGCGGGGCGTCGGACATCACAGGGGCGGGGCGTCGGACATCACAGGGGCGGGGCGTAGGACATCAAAGGGGATGGATGGATTGTTTTTTAAATGTTTTTTAAATGTTAAAACATTTTAAAAACTCTGTGGAAAGTGTGTGGGGAGCTTTTGGGTGGAAAAGTTGCAACTGAACCTAGTAGCCTACCCCTCGCTGCAGCACCGCGGAAGGGGGCGGGGCGTCGGACATCACAGGGGCGGGGCGTAGGACATCACAGGGGCGGGGCGTGATATCAAAATGACACAGCACCATCTGGTGACCATTTCCAAGAATTACAAATGCAAATTTATATTCAAAGTCATCATTATACAGATGAATCTCCAAAAATAAGAATACCGTGCAAAAGTTAATTTGTTTCAGTAATTAAACTCAAAATGTGACACTAATATATATATATATATATATATATATACTCATAATATGCAAAGATAGATATTATATAAGATTATAAAACATACTTGTAATATAATTATTATGTTTAATATTACATAATTATAATAAAAATATATAGATTGTCATTGGGTATTGAGTGTGATGAGTAGGCTAGCACTAAAAATCATTGGTAGTAATGATTTCATATATACAAATTACATTTTTTCAACAAACAAAAGAGGGACAAGGACAACAAAAGCAGGTGTTTTGTGTTAATGTGTGTATTCATTCAGCGAGTCAGCAGTGAGGAGACGCTGCCCAGAGAGTTGGAAAACTCAAGAGATGACTCCATTTATACCAGTGGCTCACAGTGAATTCAGTAGCAGGACTTCAGTTCAGTTGCAACTTTTCCGCCCAAAAGCTCCCCACACACTTTCCACAGAGTTTTTAAAATGTTTTAACATTTAAAAAACATTTAAAAAACAATCCATCCATCCCCTGTGATGTCCGACGCCCCGCCCCTGTGATGTCCGACGCCCCGCCCCTGTGATGTCCGACGCCCCGCCTCCTTCCGCGGTGCTGCAGCGAGGGGTACTAGCAATAAAGGGCACATGAAACAAAACAATCAATTATCTACAGATATTGAACATTTGGGGGGTTGAGAGCAAAAAAAAAAAAGGAGATACATTTATTGACAAGCTATGGGAAATGTATTAATAAAAATTAAGAAACAAAGACATCGTTTCATATAAGCTTTTGGCAATAGGATTTTTTTCACCCATCGCTGTGGGCGTGGCTTAACCTCCGCTCATCGTGACGTCACTGTAGAACGTAAAACTTCAGAGAAAATGATGACGTCATCGAATGCTTTAAATACGGCCGTTCGGCTTCAGAATCGAATTACTTTCAGAAGCAACAACTTGTGACACATCTGCAACACACAGTAACGCCTTAACTTGACCACAGAAATGACTTCTACACAAAATATGCAGCAGCAATCCACTGACTTGGAAGAAAAACATACATTACTTGAAGAGACAAAAAGAGATATTGAAGGGGAGAATGATCAAGAGAAAATTGATTTGTTAGAGCAGAATAAAAGGTTGGACCTTGAGAAAGATGAACTTGTGAAAGCAAAAAGAGAACATCAGAGAGAAATAGAAATGCTGCAATCATCACAGTCGAACTTGGACAGGCAATGGGAAGACCTGGAATCCAGGTCCCAAGAACTGGATCTGGAGAAAAGTGAGTTGTACTTTATTAAGGGAGAAAATGAAGCATCTTCTAAAAAAACTAAGTCCCAGACAAAGAGGCTGCGGCAGCAGGTCACGGATTTAGAGGAAAAACAGAAAGAACTGAAAGAGGGCTGGAAAAAACTGGAACGAGAACAAAAACAATTATGTGACATTAAAGAGAAACTGCAGGAAGACCGTGAAGAACTAGAGGAGGAAAAGAAAGGATTTGAAATGGAGAAAGCGCTCATGCAGCAATCTAAAGTAAAAGAAGAGGAAATAAATAAGGAACTAAGAGTTAAAAATGAAAGTCTGCAGCAACAGGTAAAAGAAATGGAGGATGACAAGACACAACTGGAGGAGCAAAAGGAAAAATTGCAAATGGAGAAAAGACAAATCAATGAGACAAAGATCAAAATGGATAAAGGTCTCCAAGAACTACAGACAGAGAAGGAAACGCTGCTGCAGCAATCCTTACAATTAAAGGAGGAACAAAAATCCATGGAAGAAGAGAAGAAAACCTTGGAGATGCAGAAATCTATAACAGAGCAATCCAAGGTAAACGTGGAGGAAACCAAGCAACAACTACAATTAGAAAAAAATAATCTGCAGCTGCAGGTAAGAAAAGTGGAGGATGACAGGAAACAGCTGGAAGAGGAGAGGGAGAAACTGCAACTGGAGAAAAGAGAAATGAATGAGATGAAGATTGAAATGGATAAAGGTCTCCAAGAACTACAGACAGAGAAGGAAACGCTGCTGCAGCAATCCTTACATTTAAAGGAAGAACAGAAATCCATGGAAGAAGAGAAGAAAACCTTGGAGATGCTGAAATCTGTAACAGATCAATCTATTCTAATATTGGAGAAATCCTCGAAACATTTAACATTAGTAAAGAATAGTCTGGATGATGACAAGGAAACGCTGCTGCAGCAATCCTTACAATTAAAGGAGGAACAGAAATCCATGGAAGAAGAGAAGAAAACCTTGGAGATGCAGAAATCTATAACAGAGCAATCCAAGGTAAACGTGGAGGAAACCAAGCAACAATTACAATTAGAAAAAAATAATCTGCAGCTGCAGGTAAGAAAAGTGGAGGATGACAGGAAACAGCTGGAAGAGGAGAGGGAGATATTAGAGCAGGAGAAAAGAGAAATGAATGAGATGAAGATCAAAATGGATAAAGGTCTCCAAGAACTACAGACAGAGAAGGAAACGCTGCTGCAGCAATCCTTACATTTAAAGAATGGACAGAAACTCCTTGAAGAAGAGAAGAAAACCTTGGAGATGCTGGAATCTATAACAGATCAATCTATTCTAAAATTGGAGGAATCCTGGAAAGATTTAACATTATTAAAGAATAGTCTTCAGACAGAGGTGAACCAACTGGGGGATGACAGGAAACAACTGGAAGAAGAGAGGGAGACATTAGAGCAGGAGAAAAGAGAAATGAATGAGATGAAGATTGAAATGGAGGAAGTCCTTCAAGACCTCCAGACGAAGGAGGAAACACTGCAGCAGCTGCAAGGAAAACTGGAGGAAGACATGAAACATTTCACATTCATGAAGAATAGTCTGGATGATGACAGGAAACAGCTGGAAGAAGAGAGGGAGACATTGGAGCAGGAGCAAAGACAAATGAATGAGAGGAAGATTGAAATGGAGGAAGACCTTCAAGACCTCCAGACAGAGAAGGAAACGCTGCTGCAGCAATCCTTACATTTAAAGGAGGAACAGAAACTCCTGGAAGAAGAGAAGAAAACCTTGCAGATGCAGAAATCTATAACAGAGCAATCCAAGGTAAATGTGGAGGAAACCAAGCAACAATTACAATGGGAAAAAAATCATCTGCTGCTGCAGGTAAGAAAAGTGGAGGATGACAGGAAACAGCTGGAAGAGGAGAGGAAGAAACTGCAGCTGGAGAAAAGAGAAATGAATGAGATGAAGATAAAAATCAAGGAAATCCTTCAAGACGTCCAGACGACGGAGGAAACGCTGCAGCAGCTGGAAGAAAAATGGGAGGAAAACAATAAACATTTCACATTCATGAAGAATAGTCTGGATGATGACAGGAAACAGCTGGAAGAAGAGAGGGAGAGATTGGAGCAGGAGCAAAGACAAATGAATGAGAGGAAGATTCAAATGATGGAAGTCCTTGAAGACGTCCAGACGAAGGAGGAAACGCTGCAGCAGCAATCCTTACAATTAAAGGAGGAACAGAAACTCCTGGAAGAAGAGAAGAAAACCTTGGAGATGCAGAAATCTATAACAGAGCAATCCAAGGTAAACGTGGAGGAAACCAAGCAACAATTACAATTGGAAACTAATCATCTGCAGCTGCAGGCAAGAAAAGTGGAGGATGTCAGGAAACAGCCGGAAGAGGAGAGGGAGAAACCGGAGCGGGAGAAAAGACAAATGAATGAGATGGAGATTAAAATTACGGAAGTCCTTCAAGACCTCCAGACGAAGGAGGAAACGCTGCAGCAGCTGCAAGAAAAATTGGAGGAAAACAATAAACATTTAACATTAACAAAGAATAGTCTGATGTCTGATGATGACAGGAAACAGCTGGAAGAAGAGAGGGAGACAGGGACTAAAGCGAAAAAAATGTTTTTGACAGAATTTCTTTTTTGCACTGCACCACGCTTTAGGAGTGGTCCCTTTTCTCTCGTGCGGTCGCTTCCTGAAGCTTTCAAGTAAAAAAGTTAAATACTGTATTAGCCTTTCTGTTTTCTAATACAGCATTTAAGGTGTAAGAAGACTTTAACCAACACTATTAGATTTGATTGCAAAGAAGAAGCTGCAAATTCAGAACGAGACGGATGAATTGCAGGAGAGAACGAATGACTTGAAGAAGGGGGAAAATATTTTCAGCGAAATTAAACAAATGCTTGAACAAACAAAGAGAACTGAATGAAGAGAGAAACAGACGGATGACTGAACTTCAGGAAGAGCAAAACAGTCCAGAAGAAAAAGAGGGGATTCTTCTCAAAGATGTTCAAGAGCAGAGTATCAGACGAGTAGTTCCCCTCTTGTTTCTAACATCTATTCCCCCCCACCCACCTCCACCCACTCACACATAAACCTGCACCAACATCAATAATCAATTGATCAATAATCATAATAAAACAGGGGCAGCATGGAGGTTTCAGAGATCGGCAGCCCCACAGAAGCTCGTCCACCTGTGGCTCTGTTTCTGTGGGGACTCAGGTTTTCTCCCCATGTTGCGTGGGTTTCCTCCGGGACGCTCCGGTTTCCCCCCACATCCCCAAAACACCAACTATAGACGTTATTGGAAAATCTAAATTTGCTCCGATAACTTATAAACCAATCAGTCATCCAATCAATACTTTCTTGTTTAAAAACAAACTTTTCTCTGTTGGGTCCAAATCAACATTACATAAATTCATAACGAGGAAAGATTACCTTGGAATGGGTCTTTAGCGCACTCCTGCAGGAGGGGGAGAGCAGAGGAGTGCAGGGCAATGTGGCCCTCATTGAGAACTCCTGAGCTTCCCCAAGTTCCTCCTCCCAGAAGATGCTTTTATTAAGAAACTTTGACAGGAAATGACCATATTAGGACTGTCAACAGTAAACGGTTAGACAGTGAACAATGAATAGTAAACAATTAGACAGTAGACAATGGGGTGGAAGTGATAACGTGTGATTGAGTCCTGACATTACAGTGGTCAGCTGTCACCAGGACAGTCCAAAACCTGAGTAGATCAGGAAGTGGCTGCCGTGAGTTCTGTTAGCCAAGCATGTGACAGTTTCATAATGACCAAACAAGTTCAAAGGTTGATTAACCTCACAATTCCCTCCTCTTTGTCGTTTTGTAACTTCAACTAAGATCCGTCCATTAGGCTTAGAATAATAGCCTCATAAACATTTAAGAAATAGCAAGGGGAGCTTATAACACACTTAACGCAAGCTTGTTAACAAGTAATATATGTCAAGGAAATATGTCAAGGGAGAGGCGAAAACCCGGTTATATGGGGCAAAATTTCTCTCCGACCCTCCTAGTGAGCGATCACTCTGGCCAAGACACATAAAAGCTTAAAACATTTCACAGTAAACAAAATGAAACAGTATACACTCCAGTGTTATCATAAACATCCTTGTCATCAGTTAGGAATACTGGACTAAGAAAGTTTGGATGGTTCTCTGGACCATTGCACTTAGACACTGAATGATACAGGCAGTGAAAACACAGAACAGTACAAGGACAGTAATAATCAAAATCATAATTTTAGCCATTATGTCAGTCCACGGGCCGGAAGTCAGCCAGGACCGGGAAGTCAGCCAGGACCCAAAAGTGGTGCCTGCTGAGCCTCTGTCTTCTGACACGACTTTGGCCAACTGACGTAATTCGGCTATAGCTTTGGTAACATTAGCCTCAACACCAGTTCATCAGGGATGAACGTACAGCCTAAATTACAACACAGCAATGTAAGTAAAGAGTTTTAAGGAACAATTCCTAACATGTCAGCATGACTCATTAGTGGAAGAGTTTCTTCCATCTCTCGGAGTCTGTTGTCGCAAGTCAGCTTAGGCTAGTCATCTTCTTCAGGCCCGTGGCTGGTGAGTAGGCGTCAGATGAGTTCTTCAGCGGACAAGGGTTTTGATACCGTCCGACTTCCCGCCTACTCAAGGCCTGGGACATTTCCCACTAGCTTTCACTGCAACTGGTGGACTCACTTAGATCGTTCAGCCATCTTTACTGCTGTCGGTGTTGCAATCTGGACCACAAAGGGACCGTCCTAACGGAGTGATGACCATGTTTTTCGTCTCACCACTCGAATCGGGATCTGGCCACCTGGTTTCAGCAGTTCCTGCTTAGGAGAGAGAGGAGAAAGCGGCAGCTTACAAGAACTTTAAACATTTGTTCAGCAAACAGTTCACTCATCCACATCGAGAGTGGCTCCCTCTTCGGCTTAGCCTTAGCTGAGCTGAGCCTTAGCCTTAACAGTGCAGGGTTTTTCCTGCATTCAAAATTAAGAGGCGGCCACCTCCGCCTAATTTCGTGCCGCCCCCAGCTCTCAAAACTCCGACGTCATAAAAATGGTTATTATCTGGCAGGCGTTGGACTGGAAGATGTAATTTTAACTGCAGTTACAGCGTTACGCCACTATGGGGGCGCTGTTTCAACGACAGTGCACCAGACCAGAAGAAAAAGAAGACTAATTTTGAGAATTATTTTCTGCCTTTTACCGCCAGTGGTATTTAAAATCGGTGTTCTGGTTTTCCCTGGCTGTTCAAACAGGTAAGTATTGTTTCTTTTGCATCCAAGCATGTCTTGTTTATTTAAAAAAAAGTTTCCTCTGTATCAGTGTAACGTTATTGGTTTTAGCGTTGCAGATATGGCTGGTAAAATCAGCAACTACTTTAAAAAGCGACCTCGCGACGAGGAGAAGCAAGAGTGCAGGTGAAACAGGGCAGACAATTAACGTTACAGGCAGTTAAAAAGTAATAAATCATGTTACTGACGAGATGCAGCAATTTTGTCAGGGCGGAAAGTAGTGCACAAATATACATGGAAGGGACCGGTGATCCTTCCCCCTCCTTGAACCGCCACCTTACTGTGGTGGAGGGGTTTGTGTGCCCGAGTGATCCTAGGAGCTATGTTGTCGGGGGCTTTACGCCCCTGGTAGGGACTCCCATGGCAAACAGGTCCTGGGTGACGAGCCAGACTAAGAGCGGTTCACAAGCCTTTCATGAAGAAAAATAAATCAAGGACCGTTACGTCGCCCGGATCGGCGTCACCGGGGCCCCGCCCTGGAGCCAGGCCTGGGGTTGGGGCTCGTAGGCGAGCGCCTGGTGGCCTTTGCCCGTGGGACCCGGCCGGGCTCAGCCCGAAACGGCGACGCGGGTCCGCCTTCCCGTAGGCCCACCACCCGCAGGAAGGACCATGGCAGGCCGGTGCATTGTGGACTGGGTAGCAGTCGTGGCGGGGTGCCTCGACGACCCAATCCCTGGACCAAAACCCTCACAGTGGGGACATGGAATGTCACCTCGCTGGGGGGGAAGGAGCCGGAGCTTGTGCGTGAGGTTGAGAGATACCGGCTAGAGATAGTCGGGCTCACCTCCACACATAGCTTGGGCTCTGGAACCCAGCTCCTTGAAGGGGGCTGGACCCTCCACTACTCTGGAGTTGCCCAGGGTGAGAGGCGGCGGGCTGGTGTGGGCTTGGTTATAGCCCCCCAGCTCAGCCGCGATGTGTTGGAGTTCACCCCAGCCCGGAAGTAAATTGTTATAAGGATATATTATTACAGTGGTGTTCAGATTAACTATATCTTGCAATTTAAGTGTTAACATACAGATATTCAGCCAAACATTTATACACAAAAAACTCATGCAATACACTAAAACTTGTGCAATGCAGTATACACTATAAAATTATATATATGTATAAATGAATAAAATAAGAGCGCTTCACAGAGATCATTATTCATTCATACACATTTTCACCGCTCTACCACCTGATCTACTGCCGCCCCCATGAATAATATTTGCATATCGTTGTGATTGATTAAGCATCAGGTCCATTTCAGTGATGTTGATATACGGTGTAATCTGATTACTATAATGGTAAATAATGTCATTTCAATCTTTAATATTTAAAATTCAGGTTTCATCTCCAAATTCAGTCCAATTTAAATCAGTAACATTTACTATTCCTTCCTTTCCTGAGGTGGAGGGGGTTGTTGGAGCTGGTTATTCTGCTAGAGGACTTTGGGACTAGTTAGTAGTCGTGTCTATCCTTAAAAGCACTGGAGTCAATCCTCCAATAGTGTAGAAATAGCGGTAGTGCAGTCGCCACACAGATCTGATCTCAGCTGATGAAAACATTTATAGTGAGTTCAACATCATCCTCCACTTCTCTGTGTTATTGAGCTGCAGTTGAAAACAAGCTCATATGGAAACTAGAACCAGGATGATGGAATACAATCACGCAGGATCAGGACAGAACTGGGTTTGGTCTGGAGCTGAACTGGTCTTGATCTTGATACTCTCGGGTAGAAGATTAAACTGGACTAATTAAAGGAGCTTGAGGCAGGATTGAGGCAGGATTTATGAAAAAAATCCGTATACATTTTAAGTTTTCTAGTAATAATGTCAGATGAAGCGTTCCAAACCAAAAAGAATGATTCCTCTACCGTATCTCTCCTTTGCCTTGAACAGGCTGTGTGCTGCAGAATGTGCTGCAATTCGGTCCCGAATTTCCCGCGCTGTCCTGCAGATGTGACGTCACATGACGCTGCATGCACGTTCTCCCCGTTCTCCCGTGCCGGCTTCACTGTTGGCTGCAGTACCCCCGACGGCCGTCGTGGGGAAGGGTGGTGCTAGAGAGTCTCATTTCTTAAAAGGAGCCTCATGCTCCTTTAATAGTGATGTGAGGATCAATACTGATATATCGATACTTCCGATACCAGATTAATATGCTCTAAAATCGATTCTCAAACTAAAATATCAATATTTTTGATACTTCAGTCATATGTGGTAAAGTATATCATTAACAGGAATACGGTGAAGTGACTAAACTATTCAGATTCCGTCTAAATGACTCGCTGTTGGTAGGAATTACTTTTTATTTTTATAGTGGTTCTTATTTTTTTTGTTTATTATTCTCTTATTTATTTTAAGGGTTTTATTATTTTACGTAGGATCTTTTTTTAGTGATGGAAACAGCTCTTTCTGTTGTTGTAACAGTTAAAATAAATAGCTAAATAAGTGACTCTGATGTCTTTTATCCTTAAACTATCTAAAATACCAGTTTTTTAGATTTATCGGGATGTATAATGTATTGTGACTAAACACGGTGGTGAATGAACTGATTGAACTTTCTTTACCTCAGGTTTGTTTTGTCGTCTGCTCTTCTCTCTCTCTCTCTCTCTCTCTCTCTCTCTCTCATTTCATTAAAAGTGCGGTTTAACTTGTGGTAAGAAACTTTAATCTCTCTGTGGTTCAAACACAGCTGGGTCTATTTAATACTCGATTGTGTGAAGAACACAGAGACTACGGACCATATATTTTTCTCATGTGGGGTGCTACTGATGTTCTGGCTTGACATTCATAAATAGATAAAGCGAAGGATTTTATCCTTCCCAACTTCTATTACTAGAGATAATATAACATTTGGCATGTTTTTATAAAACAAAAGAAAACAAACTCTGTTGTAATGTAATCCTCTGTTTAGCCAATTTTTTTATTCAATAAAATAGATATAATGTCATCCCCCCAATTAAAAAAAAAAAAAAAAAAAGAATTAAGATTATATTTTAAATCTTTAAAACTGATAACTGGAACAAAAGCACAAAAAATGTATGAAGTGTTAAGACATTTTCCCCCTGATTTAGAAGACTGATATCCTTACTTACCCCTCGTATGATGGACTTTGTTGTATTATTTTACTTAAATGTCATGTATTTAATTTATTATTGTTTGTACCTTATTTTCATATAATATTACTGTATAATTGTCATGGGACATTAATCTCTACACACTTTATTCTCAGGTTTACATACAGTGTCCAATCTACTGTTCCCTTTATCAACCTCGTTTCAATTACAAATGTATTTGTATGGAATTATGTGCCATGTTTGCTTTATAATGAACCTTTGACACGAATAAAAAACAAACAAAACAAAAAAAACTTGATTGTGTGAAGTGACCCGATACCAGGTGATTAGTGCCCCCTTGTGGCTTGGAATATTAGTAGCACTAATATTATAACAAACCAAAACAAACCAAAAACACCCATATTGGCTCCAACAAGGTGTATTTGTTCAATGTATCGATATCTAATCTACAGAAGAGTATTAGGGCCAGGCAGAAGAAAAATCAAAATAATATTTTAGAGGAAGATTTTTTTTTTCATTATGCATAAAAGTCAAAAGTCGCAAAAAAGTCGAAATGCCGAGAAAAAAGTCAAAATGTCGAGAAAAAAGTAAAAATTTCGTGAATAAACTTGAAATTTCGGCTTTATTCTCGAAATTTCAACTTTATTTTTGAAATTGTACTTCAACATTAATCTCGACATTTCGACTTTTTTCTCGAAGTGCAGAATTAAAAAAAAATCTTCCATTGTCAAATATTTTCTCTCCTGCATGGCCCTGATACTCTTCCGTACTAAATCGGTTTCACCGATACCAGCCTGAATTTTATTCAATATCGGAAAGGAAATTGCTGGTATTGAACGTCACCACTAATTAACTACGCTGAAGTTTCCTGCACGAATCAGTTTGCTGTGACCAGAGGTGTCAAGTAATAAAGTACAAATACTTTGTTACCTTACTTAAGTAGAAATTTTGGTTATCTATACTTCACTGGAGTAATTATTTTTCAGACGACTTTTTACTTTTACTCCTTACATTTTCACACAATTATCTGTACTTTTTACTCCTTACATTTTAAAAACAGCCTCGTTACTCTATTTCATTTCGGCCTTTAATAAAAACTATCCAGTTAAATTGCTCCATCCGGATAGAGTGAATTTGGTTGTGGTTGTTTCAGATGTTCTTGTCCAGTTTTGTTCTTACATCCGTTCCCTCAGATTCCTGCAACTAAACTTGGATGTACATTCCAATAAAGGTTAGGATAAATGATAACATGAACATGAAGTTTGACTTTTTGCACCATTACAATACTTATAGGAACTAGTCATCATATCTGCTGCTCTCTGGAACACATGTTAATGCTCAATAGTACACATATATGCTTCTTTAATATATTTATATTAACACATGTTAATGCTCAATAGTACACATATATGCTTCTTTAATATATTTATATTAACACATGTTAATGCTCAATAGTACACATATATGCTTCTTTAATATATTTATATTAACACATGTTAATGCTCAATAGTACACATATATGCTTCTTTAATATATTTACATTATACTAAGATACATTCATTTTCAATGGCTTTTGTCCTTAATGGCTTTTTTCCACCTTACATTACTTTTACTTTTATACTTTAAGTAGTTTTGAAACCAGTACTTTTATACTTTTACTTGAGTAAAAAACTTGAGTTGATACTTCAACTTCTACAGGAGTATTTTTAAACTCTAGTATCTATACTTCTACCTGAGTAATCAATGTGAATACTGAAGACACCTCTGGCTGTGACCATTATTGTGTATTATTGTGTCTGTGAACCCCAGATTCAGGCCCAGGGTTGCCATGGTGACGCCAGAGCGTCTTGTTAGCGTAGCCTCCAGGGGAGAGCGGAGCAGCCTTCAAGGCCGGCAGCCGGGGAGCCGATATCGTTAAAAACCGTATCTGGGTCGACTCCAGTAACTCAGTCTGCATGGACGTCTCTCCGGTCCGTCTCCATGGCGACTCCAGGTCCATGAATTCGAGGTCGGTTCCCGCCACGTGGAGCTTGGACTTCTCCCAGGTCTATTCTTTCCCGCCACATCAACACATCAACCAAACTGAGGAAGTCCAGCTCCCCTACATGACGGTTCCTCCAGCTAAAGCTGCTTTCATCAACCAAAATTAGGACTAAATATCGTCGTCAACGAACCTTTATCACCTGAGGAAAAGGAGACGCAACGAAAATGCTGGTCATGTGACGATAACGATAATTAAATATATAATGCAATATCGTAGAGGAATAAAAACCAGACTGAAATGTAGATTACAAAATAAAAACTCTAGGAACAAGTGTAAGTAGTAAGTAGTTTCCTCTGGTTTAGTCTTTAAACCAGTTTAGTCTTTAGATCTTTGGATCCACTTTCCTACATAGACGTGGAAAAGAAAACCCAATGTGTCATGGAAAAAGAAAAAGACGGGGAGAAATGTAGAAAAATAAATACTTTGTAAACTCAAATGAGAGTCTTCTGTATCTGGAATGAATGTATTCTTGAGTCTATAAGGTAACAATAATATAATCATAAGATAACCTTGTTTGAATTGTAAAATGGGTTTGTAAATACAATCTTTGACTAAAACCAGACTAAAATGGACAATTCTCACTAAAATGAGACTAAAATGATTCTCAGACTTTTAGTCGACTGAAACTTGACACGACTAAAAGGAGAATGAACGTGACTAAAACTAATAAAAACTAAAATGATATATGGACCCAGAGACTAGACTGACGCGTCTCGTTTCCCCCCCAAAGCAGAACCAACACATGTGCAGCGTTGCAGTTTTGCCTCATGAGGTTCATAAAACTTAAATTAAACCGTAAATATGTCATGAATGTGAAATCTAACTTAATTATCGATCTTGAGGCTTCAAATATGCTAATTTCACCTTAAAATCCACATTTGAACAGTCACCTGTGGGTATTGACTGGTTTCTGGATCCTGCCCCCGGTGGAGACTCACTGAGCTGCAGCTTTCTTTACTCCTGCGTGTAATTCACCACATTTCTACCATTCATCAGAAGCAGAAGTTTAACCGGATTGGATGTAAATGGCAATTTATTGCAATTTAATACATTTATAGAAAAGTTTAGTTTAAATTGCTCTTATAGAGAATTCAATAAAATCTGTAGAGCTATTCCACTTCCCTTGAATTTCATGATAAAAAATATTCTTACATACTCAAGTGTTATTGTCAAACTGCCTGATTTAAAAGTCGGTGAATTGAAATTGGGTGAAAGAAAATGTAATAACAAAGTACTTGGAAATGTGTTTAAAGAAAAGCTATTCAATGATATCAAAAAATCAACAAAAATAAAGATAACAGAAATTGAAGTAACGTTAACAAAGACATACAGCAGCTACCTTAAATGGCCAATTTCACCCAAAGCAAAAGAAATTCAGTTTAAAATAATAAACAATATTTATCCTGCCGCTGAAACCCTAAGGAGAAGGTTCAATTTTGATGTAGATCCTTGTATTTTCTGTAAAACAGAACTCGAAACAATTGAACACTTATTCTTTTCTTGTTCATTCACAAAGCTTTTTTGGCAAGATGTTTATCGGTGGTTAAAGATTGGGATCAACAACTGTATGTTCAGCAAGTTTCAGGTCATAATTTATATGGATGGTCTACCAAAGAAGGTATCCAAGATGGTGAACATAATTCTAATTTTGGGTAAATATCATATTCATAAAAATAAATGGAAAAACAGCAAACCCTCCCTAGTATGTTTTAAAAACGAAATAAAAAGTTATATAACATCTATTAAGGTACTTTCAAAAGATAATCAGTTTATACAAGATTTATATGAAACCATGTTAGAGTCTCTTGTTCTTTAAGTTACATTTTTGCGACGCTATACATTTTTGTTGAAATGTCAACCCCCTGTGATTATTTTATTTTGTGATTTTTTAAATTTATTTTATTTATTTTCTTTTTATTTAAATTTAGAAGTTTATATTGGAAAAAATGTAAAGTTACATTTCGCTTGTGTGTTGTGAATTTATGTTTCAATTGCAAACTAATGTTTCCTCAAAGGAATTTTGTATTTTTGAAAATGTTGAATAAAGTTTGTAAAAAAAAAAAAAAAAAAAAAAAAAGAAGTTTAACCGGATGGTTCAGCCCCACCTGCTGGACACACGGAGTACAACCAGCAACCAGTAACCAGCCAGTAACCAGCCGTAACCAGCCAGTAACCAGTAACCAGTAACCAGTAACCATTAACCAGCCAGTAACCAGCCGTAACCAGCCAGTAACCAGTAACCATTAACCAGCCAGTAACCAGCCAGTAACCAGCAAACTGCTGCAGTCCAAAGTTCCCAGACTGAAACCGATCGGTGGTTAAACTGGTCCAAGGGAAAAGATTTTGCCTGTCAAATGTTTCAAACCCATTTATAAGATATATATACAGTATATATGTATATAATATACATATATACAGGGTGCGATTTGTGAAAAAACCAGAGGGGGGGATCATTTTGTGAAATATTTTTATTCAGAAAAATTACGACACAACAGCGGTCCAGCAGTATAGGCTATATGAAAACTTGTTTCTTGTGTAAACTTACACTTAAGCTACATAATGTAGGCGGTAGGCCTATTTTGAACATAAACTGAACCACTGCATTTGCAGAAATATTTTCTCCTAATATTGTTTTTAAATGTGCCAAATAAAAATAAATAAACAAAATTAATATTTTTTTAATTCTTTCTCGATATCAGTTTAACAGAAAACATGGGAGCTGGATTCAGCAATGTCACATCTTGTTTCATCTTCTGTCACATTTTTTCTCTGGATTTTTGGTTGTGATCCTGTAAAATATGAGAATATGCTGCTCTGGATTCTTTTCATTTTTTCATTCATTTGACTGACTGTATCTTTTATTTTGGCGGGCCCGAAGTCGGACTTTTGGAATGCAAGAAAATCCGATTTGTTTTCAAAATAAAACTGCTTTCTGTGGGCGCGACTCGATCCCGGTATGAAAATCAAAGCACAAGCAGAATGAACACGGACTCTGTGTATTTTGGTTTGTTATTACTTGTTAATAATTACGATGTAATGGTGAAAATACTTTGGGTGGGGGGGATACATTTTGTCCCCACCGAGGATCAAAATAATTCAGCAGAGGGTAGGACGTGTAAATAAATATATATATATATATATATATATATATATATATATAAATATCATAACATAATAAACATCAGGGATGTTCATTTTCAGTTTTAAACCTAAGAAATGAGCCTGCAGCCGTCGGGGAGAACATGGAAGCACAAGGGACAAACATCAGGGATGTTTTCTTTCATTTATTTACAGTTTTTTACACCAGAAATTCCACCGTTTAAGTTCTTCTTCTTCTTCTTCTCCTCCCGCGACTGTTTGGTGGATTTTATGACGTGAAAGACATTTATAGGATTTAATGCTCTAATTTAACGCATTTCTGCATCAATCTGCTAAAAGCGTGAAGCGTCAGAAATCTTTTGCATGCAACACAACGCTGGACCCGAACGCTGCCAGATAAATCACAAGTCCACCGGTTTGCATTCAGTCTGTCTGCGTCAGAGTCATGTTTATACCCTAAATCTGTGCCATGAGCTGGATTTAGGAGGCGTGAAAGTCCCAGAGCGGCTCAGACGTTTCCAGAGTCTGTTAACCTGCAGGTAGCAGGTTAACGTCTGCTCGGCTTCGTCCGGTTTCAGAGCTGGTTCTGCCAGGCGTTCAGCAAATCCTGCAACAAACAGAAATAAATCAGATCAGTGTTTTCATCCATCTTTGAGGCGTCAACACTAGTGTTGTTTCTGGCAGCCTGTTCCAATTTTAGTTCTAGTCTAATCTTTGGGTCCAGCTATCATTTTAGTTTTTATTAGTTTTAGTCACGTTCATTCTCCTTTTAGTCGTGTCAAGTTTCAGTCGACTAAAAGTCTGAGCATTTTAGTCTTATTTTAGTCAGAATTGTCCATTTTAGTCTAGTTTTAGTCAAAGATTGTATTTAGCCAAACCCATTTAACAATTCAAACAAGGTTATCTTATTATTATATTATTGTTACCTTATAGACCAGGGGTCGGCAACCCAAAATGTTTTAGATCCATATTGGACTAAAAACACAAAAAACAAATATGTCTTGAGCCGCAAAAAATGAAAAGTCTCGTATCAGCCTTAGAATTAAGGAAACACATGCTGCATGTTTCTATACTAGTTATAACTGGGGGAAGATTTATTTTTTTCATTATGCACTTGGAGAAAAAAGTCGAAATGTCGAGAAAGAAAGGAGCCTAAAAGAAAGAAAGAAAGAAAGAAAGATAAGAGCCTAAAAAGAAAGAAAGAAAGAAAGAAAAGAGCCTAAAAAGAAAGAAAGAAAGAAAGAAAAGAGCCTAAAAAGAAAGAAAGAAAGAAAGAAAAGAGCCTAAAAAGAAAGAAAGAAAGAAAGAAAAGAGCCTAAAAAGAAAGAAAGAAAGAAAGAAAAGAGCCTAAAAAGAAAGAAAGAAAGAAAGAAAAGAGCCTAAAAAGAAAGAAAGAAAGAAAGAAAAGAGCCTAAAAAGAAAGAAAGAAAGAAAGAAAAGAGCCTAAAAAGAAAGAAAGAAAGAAAAGAGCCTGAAAGAAAGAAAGAAAGATAAGAGCCTGAAAGAAAGAAAGAAAGAAAGAAAGAAAGAAAGAAAGAAAGAAAAGAGCCTAAAAAGAAAGAAAGAAAGAAAGAAAAGAGCCTAAAAAGAAAGAAAGAAAGAAAGAAAAGAGCCTGAAAGAAAGAAAGAAAGATAAGAGCCTGAAAGAAAGAAAGAAAGAAAGAAAGAAAGAAAGAAAGAAAGAAAGAAAGAAAGAAAGAAAGAAAGAAAGAAAGAAAGAAAGAAAGAAAGAAAGAAAGAAAGAAAGAAAGAAAGAAAGATTACCATTGATGAGGTTTTTGTATTTTTTTTATTGTTATCAGGATAAATGCCAGAAATTATCGTGATACATTTTTTAGTCCATACCGCCCATCCCTACTACATAATTAATTATTATTTTCCATCTGAGGATGTTTTTACCAAATACTGAGACACGGTACGGTCGGATTACTTTATAACGTTATAATTGAGAGAGCGGTCATGTGAGTAAACGGGGCTCCTGGACTCACCTGCAGGAGCTCCGGCGGAGCCTGAGTGGACTCACCTGCAGGAGCTCCGGCGGAGCCTGAGTGGACTCACCTGCAGGAGCTCCGGCGGAGCCTGAGAGGACTCACCTGCAGGAGCTCCGGCGGAGCCTGAGTGGACTCACCTGCAGGAGCTCCGGCGGAGCCTGAGAGGACTCACCTGCAGGAGCTCCGGCGGAGCCTGAGAGGACTCACCTGCAGGAGCTCCGGCGGAGCCTGAGAGGACTCACCTGCAGGAGCTCCGGCGGAGCCTGAGTGGACTCACCTGCAGGAGCTCCGGCGGAGCCTGAGTGGACTCACCTGCAGGAGCTCCGGCGGAGCCTGAGTGGACTCACCTGCAGGAGCTCCGGCGGAGCCTGAGTGGACTCACCTGCAGGAGCTCCGGCGGAGCCTGAGTGGACTCACCTGCAGGAGCTCCGGCGGAGCCTGAGAGGACTCACCTGCAGGAGCTCCGGCGGAGCCTGAGTGGACTCACCTGCAGGTGCTCCAGCCGAGCCCGGGCCTCCAGCAGAGCCCCCAGGGCCCCCGGCTCTACTGGGGGGCCGGTTCCCCGTCCAGCCTCATGCTGAAGGGCTCCAGGCGCTCGGTCTCCGGCAGCATGTTGTTGAGCCGCTCCATCAGCGGCACCGTCTGGTCCACGCCCATCTGGATGCGGCGCAGGATCATGGACATCTCGTTGACCTTCTGGATCTGCTCGGCGTACTTGGCGTAGCGTTTCTGGCGCTCCTGCATGATGCTGAACAAGGTTTCCACCGACAGGTCCATCTGGGAGGACGAGGGGAGGACAGCTTTACCACGTAGGACTGAGACACAGGGCTGGGCCATATATCCAGATCTTAATATATATCGATATATTTTAAAACGCCATATGGTACGAGACAATATCGTTTATATCGATTATTAAAATTTTTTTTTTTTTACATTTTTTTTTTTAATGATTTTGATATCGCTTATTTATTAGTTTTATTTGAGATTTGCACAAATGTTTTGTTATTTGCACAACTGTCAACCTCAGTGGAAAAGTCTGCCTGTTACTGTCTACATTGTATTAATTACACAGTGTATTTTAATTTAATTATTATGCAGGAAAGGGATATTTGTTTTATTTTATTCAAGAAGCATTTTTATTCTATACATGCAGTAGGGATGGGCGGTATGGACTAAAAAATGTATCACGATAATTTCTGGCATTTATCCCAATAACGATAAAAAAAATACCAATTCAACTCCACTTTTGTAACTATAAATCTATCTCACCCTCAGATCCGCCATGTTTGTACACAAAACCATAAATCAGTTTTACACAAAAACGTCATCAACGGGAATTTATCATTTTTACCACGAGATACAAATTCTTACCGTGGGGAATTTTTTGGACGGTTTATCATGAACGGTAAAATATCACCCATTCCTAATATGCAGGCAGTTTATTTTTATTTCATTTGTTTTATACATGTTGATATTGTGCAGACCTCTGTTAATAAAGGAACCTGTGTGACATTTGGCACGAAGCTTTGTATTAAAACTGACTGTTTTTTTTAAGGGTTTGCCTCAGAGAAATTCCCCCATAATTGGCGGAAAATATCGATATATATTGAGTATCGCCATTCAGCTAGAAAAATATCGAGTTATGACTTTTGGTCCATATCGTCCAGCCCTGCTGAGACGGAATAAGAGCTCGACTCTACAGGAAACTCAGCGTCTGGTTGCTACGGCAACCGTGGAGACAGAACCGTTCACAGCAGGAGCTCAGTCAGCTGCTCCAATCAGACACCGGTCAGTTTCCTGTTCACGTCTATACACGAATCCAGCAAAACCCGGAAGTCGAGCGGCCGCCATTACTGCGGTGACGGCTCCGCTCCTCCGCTCTAGCCCATAGACATATATACGTATATAGATCCATGCTCCGCTCCCTGCCAGGCTCTCTTAATGTATTTGTATCATCGGAACACTCCTGTCCCGGTCACGTGCATTTGTTTTGATAGTGAATGAAGATGGGATGGACTTTAAAATCTACTTTTCTGTTTCACCAAGTGAACAGACGGAACGCAAAAAAAAGATTTTAAACTGCTGGAAAGGAACTGGAATTTACCGGGATACCTTAAACAAGGAAGCCAGGGAGCGGTATATGGAGAAAATAATGATTATTAACGATTTGGGTCCATATGAAATCCCTACTAAAGAATGAAGCTCCGATGAGGATTTACTGCCGCAGTTCTGCAGAACCACCGTCTTACTACCTTAGTGTTTGGCAGCTGCTTTGGTAAATGTTTGACTCGCCATGTGTTTCAATAAATTTGTATAATAGTACAACATACAGTACATGTTTTGTATTACTCTTACTTCTCTTTTCTTTTTTTTTACCGCTATATTATGCTGAAGAGGCTCCGAGGCGTGAGCAATATTTTTCTTTTCCTCGTGAGATTATTTTTTTTCTTCTGCAGCTACAAATAGAGTTGATATTTTTTCCTCAACAAACTAGTTTTATCTGCAGATTGGGGTTATGTATGTATGTATTCTGTATCATCCGGAGCTGAGATAGTTCTGCCTTCAATTAGAGACCTGTAATTGCGTTTTTTTTGGTCATCGGACGCCAGGCGATCAATAAAATATTCTTGGATACCTAAAATAAAACAAAACATAAACAGGTGTTGTTGTTGTTGTTTTTTTTAATGACGTAGCCTTTCCATAATGATTACATTTTGCGCTGCTAACGTCAAACGTAACGTATGCTATATTACAGTGTTTAATCATACACTCCCTTATCTCCCTATTCCTCTATTCTTTCCCGCTTATCGCTCAAACAAATCATTATTTATAAATTAACATCAGCATTAATTTAAGATACCTTCATTATTTATGGGAGGCCACTGTCTAACATCATCAATCCAGCTATAATGATGCTGTAGCGTCAGGTTACAATAACAGCGCTGCGGTGGCAGATTGACACCTGCCACCGCAGCAATGGCGCCGCCGCAAGATGGCGGCGCACACAAACCGGTCGCCGGATTCGTGTATAGAATGAGACTATTCTGAACAACGGCGTCTACAGGTTTGACCAAGTTAAATTTAAGACTTTTTAATACCATTTTCAAACCAAATTAAAAACCGAAAAGACAGTCACACACTTTGAACCCAATGTCCAGAGAAACGGGAATTTTCTAGCCTTTTGGCTTTAAATCAACATTTATCCATATTTGCTTGCCCTAATTCAAGACGCGACTAATAAATCCAGCACTGAGGTCAAAATTGCCAGATCTGGCAGGTTTCAGCCCAAATACGACGTAAAACCTGCAGAAATAATGAAAAACCAACCCAAAACAAACATTCTCTATGTTAAAACCGTAGATTATTAAATGTGTAATAAATTTCAAGTTATAAGCAAATTAGGTCTGCTCCAACTGTCAGCTCCTTTAAATCAGGGTTAAAATCAGGGTTAAAAACATTACTGATTACTCAAGCGTACTCCTAAATTAAACTTACCTGCTGTACTCTACTGCCCTTATTTTTAACAGCTTGTGCTTTTTATTATTTTACTTCTTTTCTTATCATCTTATTCTTAATTTTTTCAATCTTATTTTTTATTTACTGTCTAATTATGTCTTGCCGTTTTTAATGTCAATGTAAAGCACTTTGAATTACCTTGTGTTGAATTGTGCTATATAAATACATTTCCCTTGCCTTGCCTAAGCCAAAAAAAGCTCCAAACAAAGACTACAATTAAATTGAGTACATTAAACCAAATTAAATATCAGTGAGTTTATTGTGTAAGTTTTTCTACTTTTCTCTGCCATACTGGAAACTTTTTTGTTAATAATTTCTCCTAAATATTTTGTAAAAACCAGGAAAAGCAGCCCAGATTTTATCAACCCGCCCAGTCCTGTATTTTTCAGCCCAATTGTGCTGAAACCCGCCCAACCTGGCAACACTGGCTGAGGCGTCTAACAACTGGTAAACAGATTTATTATTTATCCTTTTCAAAGCGTAAGAAAACTTTTTAATGATGACCAGATAAATTCCCTCTAAAATTAAGATTCAAATATTAAGACCCTTGGATTGAGATTTAAGACAAATGAAGACATTTAAAGGCCTTATTTTAGGAAAATGGAATCTAAGACTTTTTCAGACGTGTTAAGGAGCCTCCCTGTGGAGAGACGTGCAGCTTCTATCAGTCCAACCTCCTTGACCCTCTTGACGAGGGCGTTCTGGTCGAAGGCCACGGCCTCGGCGCACTGATGCAGATGCTCCTGGTAGCGGATGCAGAGCTGCAGCACCTGAGCCGCGTCCAGCCGCTCCAGACTCACGCTGCTGGGGGACGTCTGCCCACTCAGGACCCCTGTTCACAGTTCACAGAGTTTATTCACAAATCATTTAAAAACACAAATACAGAGAGCAATAAACTTGAGGTTTGTAAAATGGGACTCCCCACAAGCTAACTGTAGCTTATGAGTAGGGGCCCAGTCACACAGCAAAACAACTATGATTTAAATTACACAGATAAACATAATAACCTTATATATTTATATAAATAATACATAAATAAACACAGACAATAAAACCCTGAGACCTCCTAAGAGTTCTTAGATACAAAGATATTCTTGTAAAAATAATACATCAGGTACTGGTACATAAACATTGACAGATAGTTTTAGAGTTAGACATCATTATAGCACTTATCAATCTCATTCCACATTTTTGGACCTTTACAGGTTACACTGAAACTTGTACATTTCAGTTTCCTCTTCTTTCCCTTTAAAAGTTGTTTTCCCCTTGTGGCGTGTTCATGTGTTCATGAGTGGGTTAGGGTTAGGGTTAGGTTCATGTGTTCATGAGTGGGTTAGGGTTAGGGTTAGGTTCATGTGTTCATGAGTGGGTTAGGGTTAGGGTTAGGTTCATGTGTTCATGAGTGGGTTAGGGTTAGGTTCATGTGTTCATGAGTGGGTTAGGGTTAGGGTTAGGTTCATGTGTTCATGAGTGGGTTAGGGTTAGGGTTAGGTTCATGTGTTCATGAGTGGGTTAGGGTTAGGTTCATGTGTTCATGAGTGGGTTAGGGTTAGGGTTAGGTTCATGTGTTCATGAGTGGGAGCATTAACTGGGATGAGATGAAATAGTCTGTCATTGAGTCTAAACACTACATTATACATTACACAGGCATTGTGGAAAATGTTACACTCAGTAAGTTTCAGAAGCTTATATCCATAAAAAAGAGGATCAGAGGGAGCATTAAATTTGCTCCATGATATAACTCGGATCACTTTCTTTTGTAAGATCTGTAATTTGTCAACATAACTTGGATATGTATTACACTATAAAACATTACAATAATAGACCGGTACAGAGTTAGGAGAAGCTTCAAGAGGAAGTCTCAGCCCATAAAATAAGCCAACATATTTAGATAATTTCTTTGATAGTTCATCAATATGTTTCCTAAAGTTTAAATCCACATATATTCCCAAAAACTTAATAAATTCTACCCTCTCGATAGCTCAACATTTATCTCTATTTGTATATGTTCAATATTACTTCGGTTTCTATTTGAGCGAAACAAAACATAGTTAGTT
The DNA here is from genome assembly GCF_033807715.1 of Cololabis saira. Lineage (NCBI taxonomy): Eukaryota > Metazoa > Chordata > Actinopteri > Beloniformes > Belonidae > Cololabis > Cololabis saira. The sequence goes on from NC_084591.1 coordinate 3,409,699, forward strand.
TTATGATATTTAAAGATAATCTAACGCATTTAAACCAGGAGTCCACCTTTGTCAATTCTTCATTCATAAGGTTTTGGAGATATTCCAGCTTCTTATGTGAAAGAAATAAGTTTGCGTCATCTGCAAAAATAACTTTATGCAGGATGTTAGAGGAGTTCTCAAAATCATCCTGTGGACACAAGAAGACTTGAAGCTGGGGCTGGATTCAGGGACCCGGTTACGACTGCTCTCTAGGAACTACGCCGACGCTCCCGTCGGCAGCTGTGAGGTGGAACAGATACCTTTCAGAAGCGGCTGGAAGGTGGGGATCTCCTGCAGCTTGATGACGTCGGGGTCGTTGTGGATGTTCCGCATCGACTGGGTCCCCGGAGCCACAACCACGATGTCGTCCATCTTGGCCTTCTGCTTCGCTGGGGACGGCACCACTGCAACAAGCCAGCGGATGTTTAGGAATCGACACCTTCAGAGGAGTAAACTCCTAAAACTCCTACTGATGAAAACCACCGGAGGATCTGGCTGCAGTGGGGTGAAGTTAGTCTCAGGTTGGACCTTCAGCAGCTGCTCACCATCCAGGCTATGAACACAGTTCTCTCTTTTGGTGACAGAATTCCTCTTAGATTTGAATTTAACCCATTTTTTCTTTTCACACTGCACTACTTTTATTTTTATTCCACTGTATATACTGTTAATATTTAGTGATTGTATATTTTTTACTTTTTTCCTCCTTCTTTCACTGCATGTGTGTGTTGTGTTTACTGCTGCTGCACAAAGCGAATTTCCCCACTGAGGGATGAATAAAGGACTATCTATTCTAATCTATATACTTTGGAAGTTATTGGGAAGAAAATATAAGTTTCAAAAATAATATTCCATGTAACTGTTAATATAAAATAGAGGAACCCCTTTATTTATAAAATTCAGCTTTGGTTTGGAGTCACATTGTCCAGCACATTTTATGGATCCTACTAGAAAAATATCCAAAGAAACAGTGATTATAACATAAAATAAATCCTAAAACACAATAAAGAGAGTCATGTCTTGTTTGTCTCTTTAAGGGACATGATTTCCCTATACTTACTAATTTTAAAACTAATTTTAAAATACTAGTTACGCGGCCCGGTGCGAGTTTAGGGGGTAGGATTTTAGTTTTTACTTCTTCCTACTCCTTTTCCAGCATGTTACTTATGATGGATGCATGTTTTTATTTATATTTTTGTTTATTTTGTTTTCTTATTTACATTTATTTATTACTGATTATTATTGTTTTGTTTTTTATTCACTACTGTTTCATGTTCGAAATAAAAATTCAATTAAATTAAATTTGCAGCAATTTTGCCACAAAATTTGGAAACAGAAAAATAATCATAATGCAAAATATTAGTTTTGTCTACAAGAAAACCCAAATTTCAAACCAGAGACCAACTTCTCCGCAGTTTAGCCCAAGTGCTTCCATTTAGGACCTTTTTTTTTGTGATCAAATTTTTTTATTTATCTTTCATGATTTTCTGATTATAAACGGTGGCATCTACAATGATGTTAAACAAACATTAACACATATCTTTACCCCCTTCCAAAGCCACCCCTCGGACATAAGCATTTGATGAAAACAAGTAATAATTAATAATAAGAAAAACAGAAAAAAAGATAATAGAACAAAGGACAAAATAAAACAAAGGCAAAACATAATAATATCAAAAACTGGACAAGGATAGCTGCAACAAGGTAGTCTATATCAATTTTAAATACATCTTTCAAGTTTAGCTTTGATTTGATCTACTGACATATACCAAAATAAAATATTTGGTTGTTTTGCATTATGGTTTGGGGCTGTAAATATTTCCAGATAGATAATATCAAGAACATTCAGATACCAATGGTAGATTTTAAGTGTGTGTGGTGGTTTCCATCGTACTGCAATTATCTTTATTGCTGCTGTTAGGCCAGCAAGCAAGATTTGTTTTTGACATAGTGAAGCATTAATTGTGGATAAATTATTTAAAATAAGTGTTTGAGGGTTTATTGGATTACTGTTATCGAGGATAATGCAGTTGCAACCAGTTGCCATTTAGGACCATTTTTAAGGTCGTAATTTGATCATTTAGATGCGTTTTTTTCACGCGTAGACCCGTAGAAGATGATGTTCGGGGATGTGGGTGGAACCTGGAGCCGGACCTGCGGCGCTGTAGTCCGGCTGCTTGTGCTCCGCGTCTCCGCTCTGCTCGGCCCCCATGGTGCCGACCAGGACCAGGACCAGGACCAGGACCAGGACCAGGACCAGGACCGACCAGGACCAGGAACCCCGGGACCGAGTCCACCTCCTGGCCCTATAAAAGAAAGGGAAAAGATCAGCGCTCACCTCGGCTCCATGTCATTGACAGCTACGAATCAAGCCAGAAATCTTGGTGTAATTATTGACTCAGACCTGAACTTCAACAGCCATCTAAAGTTTATCACTAAATCTGCCTATTACCACCTAAAAAACATTGCTAGAATTAAGGGTATTCTGTCTAAACAAGACATGGAAAAACGTATTCATGCATTCATTTTCAGTAGGTTGGATTATTCCAATGGCATCTTAACAGGCCTTAACAAGAAATCTATCAGGCAGCTGCAGCTGATCTAGAACGCTGGAGAGTCCTTACAAACACCAGGAAACTGGACCGTATTACACCAGGAAACTGGACCGTATTACACCGGTCATGAAATCGCTCCACTGGCTTCCAGTGAGTCAAAGGATAGAGTTTAAAATCTTACTGCTGGTCTACAAAGACCTGAATGGTCTTGGACCAAAATACATGCTGGATCTGTTAGTTCCTATGAAGCTCCCAGACCCCTGAGCTTCATCTGGATCTGGTTTGTTCTGGTTCCAGAACCAGAACCAGCAAGGTGAGGCAGCGTTCAGTTATTCTGCTCCTCACCGGTGGAACAAACTTCCTGTAGACCTGAGGTCTGCTCCAACTGTAGATCCTTTAAATCAGGCCTAAAAACTTTACTGTTTACTGAAGCGTACTGAAAGAAATACGCGTTCGTTTGTCTGGTGAATCAAGAAAGACTAGTGGAAAGAATTATAGGTTAACAACTTTTAATCATGTCAAGCACAAGGTGTTTCCGGTCGGAGGTACATTTGTCTCCGGCCGGGGTACACTTCTTCTCAGACCGCGTGGGTACGGAGAGAAATGCACGACGTTTTCATGAGTCCAGTTGACTTTATACTCTAAAAGGAGGATGTTCTTTGCAAGTGAATTTCATTGGTGGAGGGAGTCAGCTACGGGAAAAAACCCCCGAACTTTGTCACTTCCAGCTCTACATTTCCTTTAACTGTCTCCCATCTGAGGTGTCAAACCAGACCGCAGACCAGACCCCCCAATGCTAAACATCTGTTTCTGCCCATTGTCTTCTCTCAACAAATTGTATGTGTATTGCTAATTAATTTAATTGGAAGAGCCAGCTTCAAGGAGAAATCACCTTAAGGTGTCACCTTTTTCCCCCGTTTCCTCTCCAACAATATGTGTATTGTATTTAACTTCTAATCTAATTTAAACCTTTTGCTCTTAATCAGAATGAGATTACTTTGAAGAGAGAGCTTAGACAGTTTTGAGCTTCAATAATTTCATTAAATCCTAACAGTACTGTTAAATTAAATACTTGTTAAATATTAAACACTGGACTGTACTGCCCTTATTTTTAACAACTTGCGCTTTTTATTATTTTACCTCTTTTCTTATCATTTTATTTCATTTATTTGTTATTTACGCAGGTAGCACGCTATAATGTAATAATTTCCTGAAAATGTAATAACACCTGGAAATGTAATAAAATTTGCACTTAACTGAATTGAAAATGTAATAAAACCCAATAATGTAATAACTTCATCAATAATGTAATAAAATATCCTGATGGATATTGTAATAACATTTTTACCGATAATGTAATACCTTATTACATTATTGGGAATTTATTACATGGTACTCAAAGTTTACAATTTAAACCAATGGTCATTCTGGTGTTTCAAATTCAGTGTATATAACATTCTTAGATACTTAGAACACAAAATGTAGAACTCTGGACTGAAAATGAACATATATATTACATTATTTGTCAAGTATTACATTATCAGTTTTGAAGGAAAAAAAAAAGACCCACCTGAAAATGTAATAAATTCCCAATAATGTAATAAGGTATTACATTATCGGTAAAAATGTTATTACAATATCAGTCAGATATTTTATTACATTATTGGTGAAGTTATTACATTATTGGATTTTATTACATTTTCAGGCGCGAGAACTGCGAATGAGATGTACCTGCTGGATCTACTGCCCTTACTATTCAGCAACTTGTGCTTTTTATTATTTTACCTTCTTTTCTCATAATTTTATTTCATTGTATTTGTTATTTACTGTCTAATTATGTCTTGCCGCTTTTAATGTTCGTTCGTTCGTTTTTGTTTATTTCGAACATGTATAACCGCGGTTGAATTGGTTTGATATTGGATATTATGAATTCAACACCCATAAAACTTGTGATACATACCACTGATTTTGCTCAAACCACTTGTGATGTGTTCATGGTCATCTAGACTATATATCACAAAACATTAATTATTAAAAAATCATATATATGGGCATATATATGGGCTGATTTAAAAATCATATTATGGGCTGATTTAATGGGGTTGAATGAAAACAATCGGTGTTATGTATCACAAGTTTTATGGGTGTTGAATTCATTAAACCACATTAAATCAGCCCATATACCGTATATGATTTTTAAATCAGCCCATATATATGATTTTTAAATCAGCCCATATATATGATTTTTAAATCAGCCCATATATATGATTTTTAAATCAGCCCATATATATGCCCATATATATGATTTTTTAATAATTACTGTTTTGTGATATATAGTCTAGATGACCATGAACACATCACAAGTGGTTTGACCAAAATCAGTGGTATGTATCACAAGTTTTATGGGTGTTGAATTCATAATATCCAATATCCAATATCAAACCAATTCAACCGCGGTACATGTATAAAAAACAAGAAAAAAGATAAACAAATCGAGGTGGTCATTCCACCACATAAAGAAACAAAAAAAACAACATCAAAATGCATATTTCAATTATTTGTTTGAAAAGGAGTGGGGGGAAGTATTAACTTATTTAATCTCAACCCCTTTCCACAACTAAACATAAATTATATGTCTGTATTTACTTTTTATATCATACACTCATTTGTATAAATATATAACATTTTTACAAAAAATAACCTGTTTAATTCAAGATGTAAGCTCTATCATAAATATAATATAACAATGATATATATATAATCAGTACTGGAGTTGAGGGGGGATGAGGGGGGATGAGGGGGGATGGCATCCCCCCTGAAATAAAAACGGTCCAAATCATCCCCCCTGTAAAACTGACATCCCCCCTTTCCATCCCTTATGTCATTTCATCAATTAATGTGGTTTTACTGCTATTTCAACATTTAGAGTCATCACCAGAAAAATAACTTATTTGACAATTTTCACCTGTTTCAAGTAAATTTTCACTTGAAATAAGTAGGAAAATCTGCCAGTGGGACAAGATTTATCTTCTTATTACAAGCAAAAAAATCTTGTTCCACATGCAGATTTTTCTACTTATTTCAAGTGAAAATCTACTTGAAACAGGTGAAAATTGTTGTTTTTTCCAGTGATGAGTCTTGTTTTAAGTGTAATGAGATTTTTTTTACTAAAATGAGACATTTTAACTAGAAATAAGACAAATATTCTTGTTAAGATTTTAAGTTTTTGCAGTGATCCATGTTACTTATCCTGTGAAGGACAGAGTCATATTGATAAGTTCAGAAAACTGTTTTTAATTGTTGTGTTTTGATGTATTTGATGTAAGCCCAGTGGATATTTAAAGCTTACAGAAGGCTGCATTTTAACTGCTGCTGTGTCATTCCTGCAGTATTTCTGCAGGTGTTTTGGTCACTGCTATTATTTGTAATATATTATATTATTTGTAATAAGTACAAATTATCTGTCCCCATATGATAAAATCCACCATCCCCCCTGATTTTGTTTTACAACTCGAGTACTGAATATATATATAATTTTTACAAAAAATAACCTGTTTATTACAAGATGTAAGCTCTATCATAAATATAATATAACTATGATATACCTCTGCTAGCTGGGCCTCCACCTCTGCTCGCTGGGCCTCCACCTCTGCTAGCTGGGCCTCCACCTCTGCTCGCTGGGCCTTCACCTCTGCTCGCTGGGCCTTCACCTCTGCTCGCTGGGCCTCCACCTCTGCTCGCTGGGCCTTCACCTCTGCTAGCTGGGCCTTCACCTCTGCTCGCTGGGCCTTCACCTCTGCTAGCTGGGCCTTCACCTCTGCTAGCTGGGCCTTCATCTCTGCTGGCTGGGCCTTCACCTCTGCTCGCTGGGCCTTCACCTCTGCTAGCTGGGCCTCCATCTCTGCTGGCTGGGCCTTCACCTCTGCTCGCTGGGCCTTCACCTCTGCTAGCTGGGCACCCACCTCTGCTGGCTGGGCCTTCACCTCTGCTAGCTGGGCCTCCATCTCTGCTAGCTGGGCCTCCACCTCTGCTGGCTGGGCCTCCACCTCTGCTAGCTGGGCCTCCACCTCTGCTGGCTGGGCCTCCACCTCTGCTGGCTGGGCCTCCACCTGAGCTGCCTGGGCCTCCACCTCTGCTAGCTGGGCCTTCACCTCTGCTGCCTGGGCCTCCACCTCTGCTGGCTGGGCCTCCACCTCTGCTAGCTGGGCCTCCACCTCTGCTGCCTGGGCCTCCACCTCTGCTGCCTGGGCCTCCACCTCTGCTAGCTGGGCCTCCACCTCTGCTGGCAGAGCTCCGGCTGGGTACCACCGGAGACACGGCCGCCTCGCGTGAGTCCCCACATACAAGACTAAGTAGTAAGGCTCGAAACTCAGTATTCAGGAAACATAAACTATTTAATTTCTTCAGGACACTAAACTAGGCTAGGACTGTATGGGACCCAGATTTTAAACGGGGGGGTTTATTTGGTGGTTATTTAAATGTTCGCAGCCTGGTTCCAAAACGCGAACAGATTGAGCACTTGTTATGTCATTCTAATGTTGACTTTTTTGGTTTAACTGAAACGTGGCTCACCAGCTCTTCAGCAGAAGCAGCGGTGGCACTACAGGAATATATCATTTTCAGAAAAGATAGGGGGCAGGGGAAGGGAGGTGGGGTTCTCATGTATGTAAAGAATAAGTTGACGTCCACACATGTGGACGTCCAACTCTACGCAGATGACACAGTCTTATTCACCAAAGCTAAAGACCCTGAGGAAGCAGCTTGTGTACTCTCTACAGCTCTTACACACATACAAACGTGGCTCCACAGATCATGTCTTGTTTTAAACGCTAAAAAAACCGTATGCTTATACTTTTCTAAGCAACCCTCCCCTATGCGTTCTCTACCCGGGGTCAGCTTAGGCACTGAAAAGTTAGAAGTGGTAACAGACTTTAAATACTTAGGTGTTGTTCTAGACTCAAATTTCTCTTTTAAAAAACATATAAAAATGATCACTAAAAAAATAAAGTTCAATCTTTATAATTTTAAGCACATTAGATGTGCCATGTCAAACACTGCTGCCCTAACATTTTTACATGCTATGATTTTTTCACATATAAGCTACTGCATCACAACCTGGACCATGGTGGGGCCTACCACACTCAGGCCAGTGGAGGTTTTATATAAAAAAGCACTCAAAATCCTAGATAAAAAACCTATCTCATACCATCATTGTAACATCTTGGACAAATACAATCTATTAAGCTTCGACAACTTCTGCAAATTCTCATACAGTTGTCTAATGTATAAAACCCTACATGGCCTAGCACCACCTTGCCTCCAGGAATTTTTTAAATACCGACAGTCACGGGTCACTCGAGCAGTGTCCAACAGAAACGTAGAGGTCCCGTTCAGAAAAACTGCTTTTAGCCATAACGCACTATCCATAAAGGGTAGTGCGTTATGGAATTCTATACCTGTACACATAAGGGAAAGCTCCTCTTTAATAACTTTTAAAAACCAGATAAAAATGTGGCTCAGAGGTCAACAAATGTGTACACACACCTAATGTGTGTTTGGGTCTCTTCCTACCTACTAACTTTTTTTTTTATCATTCTCATTTTACTAATTGTACTTGTCTTTACTAATTGTACTTGTCTTTGTTTCTGTTTTCTTTTTCTTATTGCATCTTTACCTCTTCTGCTTTTAACACCTTACCTGCCTGTATTGGACTACAGATGGAAACTAGCCTTGTGCTACAATCTGGCACATTTACATATGTATATATGTTCATCAATGTGCATTGTCCTGAGAAATAAATAAATAAATAAATATAATATAACTATGATATAAATATAATACGTATATCTAAGTATATAAACATACCAACATGACACACACAGCTGGTGATCTTTAAACACAGTCTTCACTTTTATACCTGAAATAAACTATTTCTTTATATTTCTTCTATATTATTATATATTATTTCTTTCTATATTATATTTCTTTATATTTCTTCTTAAATTGTTTTATGTTTGTACATTCTTTTAACTCCAAATTCAAACCATTCCACAGTTTAATTCCAATTAATGTCGATGTAAAGCACTTAATTACCTTGTGTTGAATTGTGCTATATAAATATAAATATAAATAAACTTGCCTTGCCTCCTTGGTTCCGAGCGGCTCGGATTTGCTCTAAATCTTCCTCCCGAGACGCTTCTGTGCTCCTGAATAGTTAGGAAATGGTCTTATATCCGATCAACTAGGGATATAAATCAAGATGAATCAATGTTAAACATCTCAATACGAATTAAATCCACTTCTATTCAAATGCAGCTTCACTTCCGTAAATATTGACCTGCGTCAGCGCTGTGCGTGATGACGTCACTGCCCCCTGCTGGAGCGGAGGCCTCGTTACGCAATGATTTATTTATATGTATTGTTATATGTATTATTATTCTGTATTATATATATATATATATATATATATATATATATATATATATATATATATATATATATATATATATATATATATATATATATATATATATATATATATATATGAGATGCTGTCAAATAGAGCTATATAGAAAAACAATTAACTATATATTGAAATAAAAGATAAAAAATAAAAGGGGTTTTTATGAAGTGCAAACTATCAAAGTATCACAGTATTTAAAATCAGGCAAACAAAAGTGCCAAAAAGAGGAGCAAGGACTGAGACATGAATCAAAAAAGCAGAAAACAAGATATATCGTCACAAATTTTTTTTCCATTTTGTTGGAGTCTATTTTTCTTAGGGATAAGAAGAATAATTTAAAATCATTTAAAAATCAATCAAATGAGGGTTTGCTATTCCTCCTCTTACTACAATGGATATGATAGTTACCCATGAGAATAACTATATTTATTATGTCAGATACATTCGACTTCAAGTTATCTATATAGAAAAATATATGAGAGATATCAAAGACTGGTATGTCCTCTATTCTAAGTAGTAACCAGTTTCTTAATTCTAACCAGAAGTTTCAGGACACAGGAAAAACATATGTTCTAAAGTTTCATCTGCTACATTACAGAAAGCACATTGATCAACTTCGGACTTGAATCTTATTTTTAAGGAATTCTGCAACCGGGTGCACTTTATACAATATTTGAATGTGAGTTTCCTTAATCTTTGGGGAAATGGGCCATCTAATTTATTTAGAATGAGCTTTTATCAACATAGACACAGTTAATTTGTCATTCTCTTGAGGTTTAAATCCTCGGTTATTATGATCATAAAATACTATTGATTTCCAGGCAGCATTAATCACTTTGTTATTACACTTATCATTCGCCAATTTTGGTAGTATCAATTTAACACTTGAATATAACAAAGTATTTTTGATTAATTGAAGGAGTGGGACGGGAATTGCTTTACAAATCTTATTATATTCCCTGTACTGTTACACCCAGTGTGACTCCTGTCATATACTGGGATTCACAGCCAGCTAAACTCTTCATGACACTAATGTCATAAATTGTGAAACTGAAACACAAAGTACAGAAAAATACAAGTTAATGGCAAAACGATGTCAGTTAATAACGGACATGGCGGATCTAGTATTCATAGATCTAGGCAGAGCAGCGTCCGCGAACGGATCCGACCGTCATATTAACACATAACTAAATAAAAGTGTCAAACTAAACAAAAGGTGTCAAACAGAACAGTTTACACTTGCTGTCTAATAATTACAAATGTACTCATTTTATTCTGTCCTCGCAGTACGTTTCAGCTTGTACAGCTAGACAGATAGCTAACATCCTGAAGAAAAGGAGAGGCTGAAGAAATGCTTTTGTTTGAGGATCAGTTATTTTTGTAAGACTGCAAACAAATAAACAAAGATAAACATTACTACAAATAGTGTCCGTTATATCTGGATGCTTTTCACACAAACATATTTACATACTTAAATGGAAACAAACATAAGCAGTAATAACATTAATGTCATTTTTTCTAACGTTATTACTGATTAAACAGATAAATAAAGCCAGTTAAATCGGCTGTGACGGACTAACTGGCGCCCTCTGGTGGACAAATAAAAACTGCGCTGTCACGATAAAACGATAAAGGTGACAAACTACGTAAAGAAATAAATACCAAACTTGAACTGTAAGTAAGAGTGTACACTACAAATCATAGTATACTTAACAATATAACATGACATTACTTACAGACAAAGATTTACCAAGCTCCGTTTGAGAGACAACTTGTAACTGTTTTCATGCTGCGTTTTCCAGCCCCGTTGCCATGGTAACTGTTAACGTCGCCGGAGCTGCACGCGTCTGTTTAGAAAACGGTCAGACTAATCAAATCATATCAAATCAAATCAAATCAAATCAAATCAAATCAAATCAAATCAAATCAAATCAAATCAAATCAAATCAAATCAAATCAAACTTTATTTTTAAAGCACCTTCCATACAAAAAAAAATGTAACACAAAGTGCTTTTCATAAAACATAAACATAAAATGTATTAGTGCCCCCCCCCCCCTCCCCCTCCCCCTCCCCGCACACACACAGATAGACACACGCAGACACATGGTGCAGACATGGCTAGGCACAGAGGATCCAGGTGAGGAAACGGTAACAGGGAGCCGTCCACGCCAGGAGGTCTCATAGCCCGCAGCTAGAAGGGGGGGGGGGGGCCCACAGAGACCATCCCGGCCCGGACGGATAGAGAAGTCCACACCACAGCGGTGAAGCCGTGGTGCAGAACTCCACCACCATCCAGGCCAGAACCATCCCCAGGACGACCCCCTGCAGGCCAGAGTCACTCCCAGCATGGAGGCTCCCCATGAGGAAACACTGGAGATAAAAGCTACAAGAAAACAGGATAAAATACACTAATAGAGTTTAAAAAGTATAACATAACGTAAAATCCTAAAAGTATGTCTAAAAAGCAAGACATTAAAAACTAAAGGACTAAGACAGTAAAATGTATAAAATAGACCATAAATAACGACTAAAATATTTAGATAAAACATTAAGATAAAACAATGAGAATAAATTATGATAATAAAAAAGGATAAACTAACTATAAAACAGAGTAGTAAGATCCAATAAAAATAAGGGTGAGCATAAAAAATGTAAAAGAGTTAAATGAGTCAGTTAAAAGCCTGATTAAAGAGATGAGTCTTGAGCCTCTTTTTAAAAACATCAACAGTCTCTGCGGCCCTAAGGTTCTCCGGGAGGCTGTTCCACAATCGGGGACCATAAAAACTGAATGCCGCCTCCCCGTGTGTCCTAGTTCTAACTTTTGGTATGGTTAAAAGGCCAGCACCGGAGGACCTCAGGGTCCGTGAGGGTTGATAGGGTAAAAGTAGTGCAGACAAATAAGAAGGCCCAAGACCATTAAGACACTTAAAAACTAGTAAAAGAACCTTAAAATCAACCCTGAAGCGCACGGGGAGCCAATGCAGCGATTTTAAAACAGGTGTAATGTGCTCCCGCCCTCTGGTCCTCGTCAGCACGCGTGCGGCTGAGTTCTGTAGTAATTGTAGATTGTACATGTTCTTTTTGGGAAGACCAGAGAGCAGGGCGTTACAATAATCTAAACGACATGAGATAAAAGCATGCATTAGCACCTCCGTGCTGGCCTGAGAGAGAAACGGGCGGACTCTGGCTATGTTCTTAAGATGGTAAAAACCGATCTTTGTTATGTTTTTAATATGTGGAATAAAAGTGAGCTCAGAGTCAAAAATCACGCCCAGATTTTTAACTGATTTTGAGGGTTTAAAATCCTGTAACTTTGGTAAAAGTTTCTCTCTCTGGCCTTCAGGACCGATGAGTAAAATCTCTGTTTTGCCCTGGTTGAGCTGTAGGAAGTTTGCTGCCATCCATGACTTGATGTCTAAAATACAGTTAAAAAGGGCATCAATTGGCCCTGTGTCATCAGGAGACACGGCGATGTACAGCTGTGTGTCGTCAGCGTAACTATGGAAGCTGATGCCGTGTCTCCTGATGACGTCCCCAAGGGGCAGCATGTACAGATTAAAAAGAGTTGGACCTAAAATTGACCCTTGGGGAACCCCACACCTTATCTTATAGATTCCTGAGGAACATGTATCCATACTTACGAAGAAACTACGATCAGTGAGGTAGGACGTGAACCATTTAAGAACAGTACCAGAGAGGCCGACCAGGTGCTTCAGTCTGTTTAATAAAATGTGATGGTCTACTGTATCGAAGGCGGCGGTTAGATCCAGCAGAACCAAGACTGTGAGTTTTTGGTTATCTAAATTGCACCTGATGTCATTTAAAATCTTTAAAAGTGCTGTCTCTGTACTGTGGTTCATCCTAAAACCGGACTGATGAGCCTCTAAAATGTGTGTTGAGTTTAAAAATTCATTCACTTGATTAAAAACAAGTTTTTCTAAAATTTTACTTAAAAACGGTAAGTTGGATACAGGCCGGTAGTTATTTAAAACATTGGGGTCCAACCCACTCTTCTTCAGAAGGGGCTTCACCACCGCCGTTTTAAAGGCGGTGGGGAAGACACCCGTCTGAAGAGAGCAGTTGACCAAATATAAAAGCTGTTCCTCAAAGAATCCATAGAGTGTTTTAAAAAACGGTGTGGGAATGGGGTCTAAAAGGCAGGTTGTGGGCTTTACCTTGGAGAAAACTCTACAAAGTGTCCCCGCATCAACCAAGGCAAAACTCTCCAGTGTTTCCTCAGGTAAAAGCACTTATCCAGGTGTGTTAAGAGTTAAAATCTGTTGAGATAAAAGACTGGATCTAATGTCATCAATTTTACCCCTGAAGTGGTCTGCAAAATCCTCACAGTAATGGTCTGTTGCTGTCTTATGGCATCTGTCAGGGTTTCCATTTGTTAAAAAATCTATTGTGGAGAATAAGAATTTGGAATTGTTTTTGTTATTTAAAATTAAGTTTTTGAAATGTGAAGTTCTTGCTTTTTTAATAGTATTATTGTAGTTTTTAAGGAGTTGGCATAAAATTTCATAGTGTATGGTTAATTTTGATTTCCTCCATCTCCTTTCAGCACTCCTGCAGTTTCTTTTTAGTTTCTTTATTTCCTCAGTTCTCCATGGGGGTGTAGGTTTTCTGCTAATTCTTTTGGTTAAAATCGGAGCCACTGAGTCCAGCGTTGTTTTGAGTATTTTGTTAAAATTGTCAATGATAAAATCACAGGGTGCTGGTAAAATCTCTGCAGGAGTGTTCTGTAAAATAAAGACTAGGAACGTTACTAGTTCCCCGCAGGGCAGAACACACTTATATTGCCACTTCGAGGGTTAAAACAATCAGTTAGAGAAAAGTGCGCATCTGAACGCTGTCTGTGCGTTTCTCTTATTGTGGAAGAGAAGAAAACACTTCCGGTTACATCGCTTCACGTAACTTAACCATGGATCTATTAACGAATTTAACGGACTCTGGGAAAATCCCGAAACAGCTAAATAAGCAAACTATGCCCACTACAGGCATGAAAATACTACTGCAAATGCAAGTTATAACAGTTCCAACACACTCCCTCTGAGTACAATTTATTTTATATTTTTCTAACTGGTCTGCCATGTTTTTTTTTAAAACAAACTTTATTCAACATTTCAAAAGTACAAAATTACTTTGAGGAAACATTAGTTTGCAACTGAAACATAAGTTCACAACACACAAGCGAATATGTAAATATATACATTTTTTTCCAAGATAATCTTCTAGATTAAATTAAAAAAAAAAAAATAATAATCACAGGGGTTGACATTCCAACAAAAGTGTTTAAGCGTAGCAAAATTTGTAAATTAAAGAGCTAGAGACTTTAACATGGTTTCATATAAATCATGTATAGACTGATTTTCTTTTGATAGTACCTTTACAGATGTTATATAATTTTTTATTTCGTTTTTAAAACATACTATGGAGGGTTTGCTGTTTTTCCATTTATTTTTATGTATATGATATTTTTTGTTTCAAACTTTATTGAAACAAAATTCTGTAGGGTGAACAATAAAGGGCACATGAAACAAAACAATCAATTATCTACAGATATTGAACATTTGGGGGGTTGAGAGCAAAAAAAAAAGGAGATACATTTATTGACAAGCTATGGGAAATGTATTAATAAAAATTAAGAAACAAAGACATCGTTTCATATAAGCTTTTGGCAATAGGATTTTTTTCACCCATCGCTGTGGGCGTGGCTTAACCTCCGCTCATCGTGACGTCACTGTAGAACGTAAAACTTCAGAGAAAATGATGACGTCATCGAATGCTTTAAATACGGCCGTTCGGCTTCAGAATCGAATTACTTTCAGAAGCAACAACTTGTGACACATCTGCAACACACAGTAACGCCTTAACTTGACCACAGAAATGACTTCTACACAAAATATGCAGCAGCAATCCACTGACTTGGAGGAAAAACATACATTACTTGAAGAGACAAAAAGAGATATTGAAGGGGAGAATGATCAAGAGAAAATTGATTTGTTAGAGCAGAATAAAAGGTTGGACCTTGAGAAAGATGAACTTGTGAAAGCAAAAAGAGAACATCAGAGAGAAATAGAAATGCTGCAATCATCACAGTCGAACTTGGACAGGCAATGGGAAGACCTGGAATCCAGGTCCCAAGAACTGGATCTGGAGAAAAGTGAGTTGTACTTTATTAAGGGAGAAAATGAAGCATCTTCTAAAAAAACTAAGTCCCAGACAAAGAGGCTGCGGCAGCAGGTCACGGATTTAGAGGAAAAACAGAAAGAACTGAAAGAGGGCTGGAAAAAACTGGAACGAGAACAAAAACAATTATGTGACATTAAAGAGAAACTGCAGGAAGACCGTGAAGAACTAGAGGAGGAAAAGAAAGGATTTGAAATGGAGAAAGCGCTCATGCAGCAATCTAAAGTAAAAGAAGAGGAAATAAATAAGGAACTAAGAGTTAAAAATGAAAGTCTGCAGCAACAGGTAAAAGAAATGGAGGATGACAAGACACAACTGGAGGAGCAAAAGGAAAAATTGCAAATGGAGAAAAGACAAATCAATGAGACAAAGATCAAAATGGATAAAGGTCTCCAAGAACTACAGACAGAGAAGGAAACGCTGCTGCAGCAATCCTTACAATTAAAGGAGGAACAAAAATCCATGGAAGAAGAGAAGAAAACCTTGGAGATGCAGAAATCTATAACAGAGCAATCCAAGGTAAACGTGGAGGAAACCAAGCAACAACTACAATTAGAAAAAAATAATCTGCAGCTGCAGGTAAGAAAAGTGGAGGATGACAGGAAACAGCTGGAAGAGGAGAGGGAGAAACTGCAACTGGAGAAACAGAAATCCATGGAAGAAGAGAAGAAAACCTTGCAGATGCCGAAATCTCTAAGAGAGCTATCTATTCTAAAATTGGAGGAATCCGCGAAACATTTAACATTAGTAAAGAATAGTCTTCAGACACAGGTGAAAAAACTGGAGGAAGACAGGAAACAACTGGAAGAGGAGAGGGAGAAACTGCAACTGGAGAAAAGAGAAATGAATGAGATGAAGATTGAAATGGATAAAGGTCTCCAAGAACTACAGACAGAGAAGGAAACGCTGCTGCAGCAATCCTTACAATTAAAGGAGGAACAGAAATCCATGGAAGAAGAGAAGAAAACCTTGGAGATGGCGATATTTATAACAGAGCAAGCTCGTCTAGAATTGGAGGAATCCTGGAAACATTTCACATTAGTAAGGAATAGTCATCAGACACAGGGGAAAAAACTGGGGGATGACAGGAAACAACTGGAAGAGGAGAGGGAGACATTAGAGCAGGAGAAAAGAGAAATGAATGAGATGAAGATTGAAATGGATAAAGGTCTCCAAGAACTACAGACAGAGAAGGAAACGCTGCTGCAGCAATCCTTACATTTAAAGGAAGAACAGAAATCCATGGAAGAAGAGAAGAAAACCTTGGAGATGCTGAAATCTGTAACAGATCAATCTATTCTAATATTGGAGAAATCCTCGAAACATTTAACATTAGTAAAGAATAGTCTGGATGATGACAAGGAAACGCTGCTGCAGCAATCCTTACAATTAAAGGAGGAACAGAAATCCATGGAAGAAGAGAAGAAAACCTTGGAGATGCAGAAATCTATAACAGAGCAATCCAAGGTAAACGTGGAGGAAACCAAGCAACAATTACAATTAGAAACTAATCATCTGCAGCTGCAGGTAAGAAAAGTGGAGGATGTCAGGAAACAGCTGGAAGAGGAGAGGGAGAAACTGCAACTGGAGAAAAGAGAAATGAATGAGATGAAGATTGAAATGGATAAAGGTCTCCAAGAACTACAGACAGAGAAGGAAACGCTGCTGCAGCAATCCTTACATTTAAAGGAGGAACAGAAATCCATGGAAGAAGAGAAGAAAACCTTGGAGATGCTGAAATCTGTAACAGATCAATCTATTCTAATATTGGAGAAATCCTCGAAACATTTAACATTAGTAAAGAATAGTCTTCCGACACAACAGCTGGAAGAGGAGAGGGAGACATTAGAGCAGGAGAAAAGACAAATCAATGAGACAAAGATCAAAATGGATAAAGGTCTCCAAGAACTACAGACAGAGAAGGAAACGCTGCTGCAGCAATCCTTACATTTAAAGGAGGAACAGAAACTCCTGGAAGAAGAGAAGAAAACCTTGGAGATGCAGAAATCTATAACAGAGCAATCCAAGGTAAACGTGGAGGAAACCAAGCAACAATTACAATTAGAAAAAAATAATCTGCAGCTGCAGGTAAGAAAAGTGGAGGATGACAGGAAACAGCTGGAAGAGGAGAGGGAGATATTAGAGCAGGAGAAAAGAGAAATGAATGAGATGAAGATCAAAATGGATAAAGGTCTCCAAGAACTACAGACAGAGAAGGAAACGCTGCTGCAGCAATCCTTACATTTAAAGGAGGAACAGAAATCCATGGAAGAAGAGAAGAAAACCTTGGAGATGCTGAAATCTGTAACAGATCAATCTATTCTAATATTGGAGAAATCCTCGAAACATTTAACATTATTAAAGAATAGTCTTCAGACAGAGGTGAACCAACTGGGGGATGACAGGAAACAACTGGAAGAAGAGAGGGAGACATTAGAGCAGGAGAAAAGAGAAATGAATGAGATGAAGATTGAAATGGAGGAAGTCCTTCAAGACCTCCAGACGAAGGAGGAAACGCTGCTGCAACAATCCTTACATTTAAAGAATGGACAGAAACTCCTTGAAGAAGAGAAGAAAACCTTGGAGATGCTGGAATCTATAACAGATCAATCTATTCTAAAATTGGAGGAATCCTGGAAACATTTAACATTATTAAAGAATAGTCTTCAGACAGAGGTGAACCAACTGGGGGATGACAGGAAACAACTGGAAGAAGAGAGGGAGACATTAGAGCAGGAGAAAAGAGAAATGAATGAGATGAAGATTGAAATGGAGGAAGTCCTTCAAGACCTCCAGACGAAGGAGGAAACACTGCAGCAGCTGCAAGGAAAACTGGAGGAAGACATGAAACATTTCACATTCATGAAGAATAGTCTGGATGATGACAGGAAACAGCTGGAAGAGGAGAGGAAGAAACTGCAGCTGGAGAAAAGAGAAATGAATGAGATGAAGATAAAAATCAAGGAAATCCTTCAAGACGTCCAGACGACGGAGGAAACGCTGCAGCAGCTGGAAGAAAAATGGGAGGAAAACAATAAACATTTCACATTCATGAAGAATAGTCTGGATGATGACAGGAAACAGCTGGAAGAAGAGAGGGAGAGATTGGAGCAGGAGCAAAGACAAATGAATGAGAGGAAGATTGAAATGGAGGAAGACCTTCAAGACCTCCAGACAGAGAAGGAAACGCTGCTGCAGCAATCCTTACATTTAAAGGAGGAACAGAAACTCCTGGAAGAAGAGAAGAAAACCTTGCAGATGCAGAAATCTATAACAGAGCAATCCAAGGTAAATGTGGAGGAAACCAAGCAACAATTACAATGGGAAAAAAATCATCTGCTGCTGCAGGTAAGAAAAGTGGAGGATGACAGGAAACAGCTGGAAGAGGAGAGGAAGAAACTGCAGCTGGAGAAAAGAGAAATGAATGAGATGAAGATAAAAATCAAGGAAATCCTTCAAGACGTCCAGACGACGGAGGAAACGCTGCAGCAGCTGGAAGAAAAATGGGAGGAAAACAATAAACATTTCACATTCATGAAGAATAGTCTGGATGATGACAGGAAACAGCTGGAAGAAGAGAGGGAGAGATTGGAGCAGGAGCAAAGACAAATGAATGAGAGGAAGATTGAAATGGAGGAAGACCTTCAAGAACTACAGACAGAGAAGGAAACGCTGCTGCAGCAATCCTTACAATTAAAGGAGGAACAGAAACTCCTGGAAGAAGAGAAGAAAACCTTGGAGATGCAGAAATCTATAACAGAGCAATCCAAGGTAAACGTGGAGGAAACCAAGCAACAATTACAATTGGAAACTAATCATCTGCAGCTGCAGGCAAGAAAAGTGGAGGATGTCAGGAAACAGCCGGAAGAGGAGAGGGAGAAACCGGAGCGGGAGAAAAGACAAATGAATGAGATGGAGATTAAAATTACGGAAGTCCTTCAAGACCTCCAGACGAAGGAGGAAACGCTGCAGCAGCTGCAAGAAAAATTGGAGGAAAACAATAAACATTTAACATTAACAAAGAATAGTCTGATGTCTGATGATGACAGGAAACAGCTGGAAGAAGAGAGGGAGACAGGGACTAAAGCGAAAAAAATGTTTTTGACAGAATTTCTTTTTTGCACTGCACCACGCTTTAGGAGTGGTCCCTTTTCTCTCGTGCGGTCGCTTCCTGAAGCTTTCAAGTAAAAAAGTTAAATACTGTATTAGCCTTTCTGTTTTCTAATACAGCATTTAAGGTGTAAGAAGACTTTAACCAACACTATTAGATTTGATTGCAAAGAAGAAGCTGCAAATTCAGAACGAGACGGATGAATTGCAGGAGAGAACGAATGACTTGAAGAAGGGGGAAAATATTTTCAGCGAAATTAAACAAATGCTTGAACAAACAAAGAGAACTGAATGAAGAGAGAAACAGACGGATGACTGAACTTCAGGAAGAGCAAAACAGTCCAGAAGAAAAAGAGGGGATTCTTCTCAAAGATGTTCAAGAGCAGAGTATCAGACGAGTAGTTCCCCTCTTGTTTCTAACATCTATTCCCCCCCACCCACCTCCACCCACTCACACATAAACCTGCACCAACATCAATAATCAATTGATCAATAATCATAATAAAACAGGGGCAGCATGGAGGTTTCAGAGATCGGCAGCCCCACAGAAGCTCGTCCACCTGTGGCTCTGTTTCTGTGGGGACTCAGGTTTTCTCCCCATGTTGCGTGGGTTTCCTCCGGGACGCTCCGGTTTCCCCCCACATCCCCAAAACACCAACTATAGACGTTATTGGAAAATCTAAATTTGCTCCGATAACTTATAAACCAATCAGTCATCCAATCAATACTTTCTTGTTTAAAAACAAACTTTTCTCTGTTGGGTCCAAATCAACATTACATAAATTCATAACGAGGAAAGATTACCTTGGAATGGGTCTTTAGCGCACTCCTGCAGGAGGGGGAGAGCAGAGGAGTGCAGGGCAATGTGGCCCTCATTGAGAACTCCTGAGCTTCCCCAAGTTCCTCCTCCCAGAAGATGCTTTTATTAAGAAACTTTGACAGGAAATGACCATATTAGGACTGTCAACAGTAAACGGTTAGACAGTGAACAATGAATAGTAAACAATTAGACAGTAGACAATGGGGTGGAAGTGATAACGTGTGATTGAGTCCTGACATTACAGTGGTCAGCTGTCACCAGGACAGTCCAAAACCTGAGTAGATCAGGAAGTGGCTGCCGTGAGTTCTGTTAGCCAAGCATGTGACAGTTTCATAATGACCAAACAAGTTCAAAGGTTGATTAACCTCACAATTCCCTCCTCTTTGTCGTTTTGTAACTTCAACTAAGATCCGTCCATTAGGCTTAGAATAATAGCCTCATAAACATTTAAGAAATAGCAAGGGGAGCTTATAACACACTTAACGCAAGCTTGTTAACAAGTAATATATGTCAAGGAAATATGTCAAGGGAGAGGCGAAAACCCGGTTATATGGGGCAAAATTTCTCTCCGACCCTCCTAGTGAGCGATCACTCTGGCCAAGACACATAAAAGCTTAAAACATTTCACAGTAAACAAAATGAAACAGTATACACTCCAGTGTTATCATAAACATCCTTGTCATCAGTTAGGAATACTGGACTAAGAAAGTTTGGATGGTTCTCTGGACCATTGCACTTAGACACTGAATGATACAGGCAGTGAAAACACAGAACAGTACAAGGACAGTAATAATCAAAATCATAATTTTAGCCATTATGTCAGTCCACGGGCCGGAAGTCAGCCAGGACCGGGAAGTCAGCCAGGACCCAAAAGTGGTGCCTGCTGAGCCTCTGTCTTCTGACACGACTTTGGCCAACTGACGTAATTCGGCTATAGCTTTGGTAACATTAGCCTCAACACCAGTTCATCAGGGATGAACGTACAGCCTAAATTACAACACAGCAATGTAAGTAAAGAGTTTTAAGGAACAATTCCTAACATGTCAGCATGACTCATTAGTGGAAGAGTTTCTTCCATCTCTCGGAGTCTGTTGTCGCAAGTCAGCTTAGGCTAGTCATCTTCTTCAGGCCCGTGGCTGGTGAGTAGGCGTCAGATGAGTTCTTCAGCGGACAAGGGTTTTGATACCGTCCGACTTCCCGCCTACTCAAGGCCTGGGACATTTCCCACTAGCTTTCACTGCAACTGGTGGACTCACTTAGATCGTTCAGCCATCTTTACTGCTGTCGGTGTTGCAATCTGGACCACAAAGGGACCGTCCTAACGGAGTGATGACCATGTTTTTCGTCTCACCACTCGAATCGGGATCTGGCCACCTGGTTTCAGCAGTTCCTGCTTAGGAGAGAGAGGAGAAAGCGGCAGCTTACAAGAACTTTAAACATTTGTTCAGCAAACAGTTCACTCATCCACATCGAGAGTGGCTCCCTCTTCGGCTTAGCCTTAGCTGAGCTGAGCCTTAGCCTTAACAGTGCAGGGTTTTTCCTGCATTCAAAATTAAGAGGCGGCCACCTCCGCCTAATTTCGTGCCGCCCCCAGCTCTCAAAACTCCGACGTCATAAAAATGGTTATTATCTGGCAGGCGTTGGACTGGAAGATGTAATTTTAACTGCAGTTACAGCGTTACGCCACTATGGGGGCGCTGTTTCAACGACAGTGCACCAGACCAGAAGAAAAAGAAGACTAATTTTGAGAATTATTTTCTGCCTTTTACCGCCAGTGGTATTTAAAATCGGTGTTCTGGTTTGGCATGTTCAGGCATAAGGGTGTCCATCAGTGCACGTGGCACCAGGACACCCTAGGCCGGAGGTCAATGATCGACTTTGTTGTCGTTTCATCTGACCTTCGGCCTCAGGTCTTGGACACTCGGGTGAAGAGAGGGGCTGAGCTGTCAACTGATCACCACCTGGTGGTGAGTTGGATGCGCTGGCGGAGGAGGAGGTTGGACAGACCGGGCAGACCCAAACGGATTGTGAGGGTCTGTTGGGAACGTCTGGCTGAGCCCTCTGTCAGGGACATCTTCAACTCCCACCTCCGGGAGAGCTTCTCTCGGATCCCGGGGGAGGCGGGGGACATCGAGTCCGAGTGGACCATGTTCTCTGCCTCCATTGTCAACGCGGCGGCTCGAAGCTGTGGACGCAAGGTCTCCGGTGCCTGTCGTGGCGGCAATCCTAGAACCCGGTGGTGGACACCGGAAGTACAGGATGCCGTCAGACTGAAGAAGGAGTCCTACCGGGCTATGTTGGCTGGTGGGACTCCTGACGCAGTAGATAGGTACCGGCAGGCCAAGCGGGCCGCGGCTCGGGCAGTCTTGGAGGCAAAAACTCGGGTCTGGGAGGAGTTCGGGGAGGCCATGGAGGAGGACTTTCGGTCGGCCTCGAGGAAATTCTGGAGGACCGTTCGGCGCCTCAGAAGGGGGAAGCAGTACTCTGCCGGCACCATTTATGGTGCTGGTGGGGAGCTGTTGACCTCGACTGGGGACATTGTCGGACGGTGGAAGGAATACTTTGAGGATCTCCTTAACCCGACTGACATGCCTTCCACTGAGGAAGCAGAGGGTTGGGGCTCGGAGGCGTGCTCATCCATCACCCAAGCCGAGGTCACCGAGGTGGTTCGTAAGCTCCTCAGTGGCCGGGCACCGGGGCTGGATGAGATTCGCCCTGAGTACCTCAAGTCTCTGGATGTCGTAGGGCTGTCTTGGCTGACACGCCTCTGCGACATTGCATGGAGGAAGGGGACAGTACCGCTGGGGTGGCAAACCGGGGTGGTGGTCCCTCTGTTTAAAAAGGGGGACCGGAGAGTGTGTTCCAACTACAGGGGGATCACACTTCTCAGCCTCCCCGGGAAAGTTTACTCCAGGGTACTGGAGAGGAGATTACGGCCGATAGTTGAACCTCGGATTCAGGAGGAACAATGCGGTTTTCGTCCCGGTCGTGGAACACTGGACCAGCTCTATACCCTCCGCAGGGTGCTCGAGGGTTCATGGGAATTTGCCCAACCAGTCTACATGTGCTTTGTGGATCTGGAGAAGGCATTTGACCGTGTCCCTCGTGCCATTCTGTGGGGGGTGCTGAGTGAGTATGGAGTCCGGGGCCCTCTATTAAGGGCTGTCCGGTCTCTGTATGATCGAAGCAGGAGTCTGGTTCGCATTGCCGGCAGTAAGTCAGACTTGTTCCCGGTGCATGTTGGACTCCGGCAGGGCTGCCCTTTGTCACCGGTCCTGTTCATAATTTTTATGGACAGGATTTCTAGGCGCAGCCAGGGGCCGGAGGGGATCCGGTTTGGGAACCTCAGGATTTCATCTCTGCTTTTTGCAGATGATGTTGTCCTGTTGGCTTCATCAGACCGGGACCTCCAGCATGTGCTGGGGCGGTTTGCGGCCGAGTGCGACGCGGCAGGGATGAGAATCAGCACCTCCAAGACCGAGGCCATGGTTCTCGACCGGAAAAGGGTGGCATGCCTTCTCCGGGTGGGTGGAGAAGTCCTGCCTCAGGTGGAGGAGTTTAAGTATCTCGGGATCTTGTTCACGAGTGAGGGAACGATGGAGCGGGAGATTGACAGGCGGATCGGTGCAGCGTCCGCAGTTATGCGGTCGATGTACCGGACCGTCGTGGTGAAGAAGGAGCTGAGTCGAAAGGCGAAGCTCTCGATTTACCGGTCAATCTACGCCCCTACCCTCACCTATGGTCATGAACTTTGGGTAGTGACCGAAAGGACAAGATCGCGGATACAAGCGGCCGAGATGAGTTTCCTCCGCAGGGTGGCTGGACGCTCCCTTAGAGATGAGTTTCCTCCGCAGGGCGGCTGGACGCTCCCTTAGAGATAGGGTGAGGAGTTCGGTCACCCGGGAGGAGCTCGGAGTCGAGCCGCTGCTCCTCCACATTGAGAGGAGTCAGCTGAGGTGGCTTGGGCATCTGTACCGGATGCCTCCTGGACGCCTCCCTAGGGAGGTGTTCCAGGCATGTCCCACCGGGAGGAGACCCCGGGGAAGACCCAGGACACGCTGGAGAGACTATGTCTCTCGGCTGGCCTGGGAACGCCTCGGACTCCCCCCGGAAGAGCTGGAGGAAGTGTCTGGGGTGAGGGAAGTCTGGGCATCCCTGCTGAGGCTGCTGCCCCCGCGACCCGGTAACGGATGAAGCGGGAGAAGATGAGTGAGTGAGTGAGACTATATTTATTGACATTTTTTCAATTATTACAACAATACAGTTATATTTGTTAATAAAATGTACAATAAAACAGAAAAAACAAAGAAAAAACACACAAACATGACAGACATAAAGATACAGAGACAAAAACTACAACAACATAATAAAAACATTACACACATAACTCAACAAACAAAAAAAACTAAACTGAATCCTCCCTACATTATCATTCAACAGAATCATCCAGTACAGGTCCCAATGGATTACAACGAATGAACTGTCCCCAGATTTCCCAAAAGTCATCAGATTTCCCTTTCATGGCAGATGTCAATTTCTCTAATGCAAGACAATTTGAGAGTTCTTTGTACCATTGCTTGATGTCTGGTTTGTCTGGGTTCTTCCAAAACAATGCATTGTATGTTTAGCCTGGAGAGAATAAGTTATCATACTCTTCTTTTTAGAGTTTATTTTGAAGTTATTAGGAAATTAAAATATAATTTGTATTTTTCTCCTGCCTGGCCCTAATACTCTTCTGTACGACGGAGTATTAGGGCCAAACTAAGACAAAAAAAATGGAAATTAGTAATTACGAGAATAAAGTCATGATAATATGAGAATAAAGTCGTATAATTACGGGAATAAAGTCATAATATTACGAGAATAAAGTCGTAATATTTTGAGAATAAAGTCGTAATATTACGAGAATAAAGTCGTAATACTAAATATATTATAGATATATAAATATAACTTCACAAGATGCTCAATATTCCTCATTTTAACACAGAGGGAAGATGCTCTTCCTGTTAGAGTTCTCATAAATTATATTCTAATAATATTACAACTTTATTCTCATAATATTACGACTTTATTCTCGTTATGTTACGACTTTATTCTCGTAATATTACGACTTTATTCTATTACGACTTTATTCTCGTAATATTACGACTTTATTTTCGTAATGTTACGACTTTATTCTCATAATATTACGACTTTATTCTCGTAATATTACGACTTTATTCTCATAATATCAGACTTTATTCTATTACGACTTTATTCTCGTAATATTACGACTTTATTTTCGTAATATTACGACTTTATTCTCGTAATATTACGACTTTATTCTATTACGACTTTATTCTCGTAATATTACGACTTTATTTTCGTAATGTTACGACTTTATTCTCATAATATTACGACTTTATTCTCGTAATGTTGCGACTTTATTCTCATAATATTACGACTTTATTCTCGTAATGTTACGACTTTATTCTCATAATATTACGACTTTATTTTCGTAATATTACGACTTTATTCTCCATAAATTACGACTTTATTTTCGTAATATTACGACTTTATTCTCGTAATGTTACGACTTTATTCTATTACGACTTTATTCTTGTAATATTACGACTTTATTCTATTACGACTTTATTCTTGTAATATTACGACTTTATTCTCGTAATATTACGACTTTATTTTCGTAATATTATGACTTTATTCTCGTAATATTACGACTTTATTCTATTACGACTTTATTCTCGTAATATTACGACTTTATTTTCGTAATGTTACGACTTTACTCTCATAATATTACGACTTTATTCTCGTAATGTTGCGACTTTATTCTCATAATATTACGACTTTATTCTCGTAATGTTACGACTTTATTCTCATAATATTACGACTTTATTTTCGTAATATTACGACTTTATTCTCCATAAATTACGACTTTATTTTCGTAATATTACGACTTTATTCTCGTAATGTTACGACTTTATTCTATTACGACTTTATTCCCGTAATATTACGACTTTATTCTATTACGACTTTATTCTTGTAATATTACGACTTTATTCTATTACGACTTTATTCTTGTAATATTACGACTTTATTCTCGTAATATTACGACTTTATTCTCATAATATTACGACTTTATTCTCGTAATATTACGACTTTATTCTTATAATATTACGACTTTATTCTCATAATATTACGATTTTATTCTATTACGACTTTATTCTTGCAACATTATGACTTTATTCTCGTAATTTTACGACATTATTCTCATTATATTATGACTTTATTCTGGTAATTTCCAATTTTATTTTTTTTTGTCTTAGTTTGGCCCTAACACTCCGTCGTACTTCCGTACAAACTCACCTGCGGATTAAAAGCATGGATGTATTATATAACTGGATACAGCATCAAAAATGGCCGCCCATTCATTTCAATGGAGTTTGCTCAGCCAGCGCATCCGCCGAAAAAATCTCGGACTTCCTGAAACCATGTTAGAGTCTCTTGTTCTTTAAGTTACATTTTTGCTACGCTTATACATTTTTGTTGAAATGTCAACCCCTGTGATTATTTTATTTTGTGATTATTTAAATGTATTTTATTTATTTTCTTTTTATTTAAATTTAGAAGTTTATATTGGAAAAAATTTAAAATTACATTTCGCTTGTGTGTTGTGAATTTATGTTTCAATTGCAAACTAATGTTTCCTCAAAGGAATTTTGTATTTTTGAAAATGTTGAATAAAGTTTGTAAAAAAAAAAAAAGAAATCTCGGACTTCCTGGTTTACTTCCTGGTACACGGGCCCATAGAGCATGCGCAGTTGAGTCACCTCCCATGATGCTCTGGGGCCTCCCATCATGCCCCGGGGCAATGAGAACGAGCGCTGCGCGCTCTGGACAAGCGCTGCGCGCTCATGAGTCCTTTAGACCGGTAATGATAGATGTACACAATGAAATTAGGGATTTATAGGGCAAATCAACCGATGCTGTTCTCAAAGTCATGGTTATAGACTATACATGGTTCATTTGTGTGTTTTTTTTAATGAAAGATAAAACGAGTCATTTTTATTTAAGATGAGACACCCCAGGTTAATAGGCTAAAATAGGGTAAAAATGTAAATAGCAGGTATCACCATGAAACTTCCCAAGTTTATTACTTACATTAAGACAAATATTTTTTGTATTACAAGTTTTGTCAAGTATTATGTTTAAATATGTCAAATATTATGTTTAAATGTGGTTAATTTGTGGAGTTTAATTTTTTTGAGTAAGGATAAAACGAGTCATCTTTATAAAAACAAACAAACAAAAAAACACATGGGATTCCCCACAATAACACAAGCTGTCATATGCTATTTATCTATATACCTTTGGGTAAATCTTTTTGTCTATTAATGATCGTGCAGTCCGAATGTTAGGCGTAATTAACTTTGCATTTTCTCTGATTCTTTTACAGCTTCTGGGCTCACATTAAGTGTTATTCCTGCCTGATATCTTATTTTCACAAACCATACACTGTTGGCTACAACGGAAATGTTTAAGTACAAGAATGACAAAACATTATTATTCTTGCTATTAAACATTTCTGTTTGGTGCAAATTGGCAATGCAATGTGTTGACAGTGTGGTGTGTGTGCTGCAGCTACAGCCAGAGACAAAACCAAACTGCAGCATGCTTTCACTCTGCTGAGCGGGTGATCGGCTGTAGCCTCCCATCTCTGCAAGACCTGCAAGACATCTCCAGGACCCGGACAAGTGCAGCCAGAGTTGCTGCTGACCCCTCTCACCCTGGACACTATCACTTGCAGTCCCTCCCCTTTGTCAAAAGGACCAGGACCAGGACTTCACGCCACAAGTAGTGTCTCTCTTCCCCTCTGCAGTCAGTGTTTCTTAAAAGCATATCTAGTCATTCTTTTAAATATCAACACAAACAACTCCTTGATGAGCATTTCTTTCATTTAAATACATTTTTGTATTTGTATTAAGCAAATACAGATACAAATACAGCAAATATCAGATTTGTATTAAGCAAATACAATGGGTTATGGGTAAGCGTAGAACTTGGGGGGGAAGAACAAACAAAAAAAAAGCAAATAAATTACACAAGTCACAAACAACAAAAGGTCAACTATATACAACAAAACACTATTTACAAGACACAAAACACAACAAATTTAAACAATAGGACTTGGGGTGAACAGTGTGATAAAAAACTAAAATAAAATAAAACAACAACCAAAAAGCAAGACGTTGGGTTCAGGTGGTCAGTCTGTAGTGCAAAAAAAAGAGGTAGTAGTGCAATGGGATACATAATAAAAACTGGATAAATAATACGTGTGTGTGTGTGTGTGTGTGTATATATATATATATATATATATATATATATATATACATACACATACATACATACATACATACATACATACATACATACATACATACATACATACATACATACATACATACATACATACATACATACATACATACATACATACATATATATATATATATATATATATATATATATATACATATATATTATGTATATGTATATAATATATATACATATACAAGACAAGATTTAAAAGACAACTCCCACCCTCTTAAATGTGAGTTTCAGCTGCTCCCATCAGGTCGGAGGTTCAGGGTACCTGCTGGCAAAACGAAACGCTACAGAAATAGCTTTGTACCAGCAGCCATCAGTGCCATGAATAAGTGAGGGAACTGCAACATAACTTTGTATTTATGTTTTGTATTGTTTCCTTTATCTTGTTTTTATGAAAAGGCACATTTTTTATCCTTTTGCTTGGTTTTAATATTTTGTGTTTTTAGTCTACTGATGTTTTAACTTATTTTGATTCTTATCTTGGGGCCGTCCTTCTTGTTCTTTGTTCTTTTAGCCAAAGCTGTTGTCACTTTATATTATCCTGTGTTGTTGAGTGTATGGTTTTAGATTGTATGATGAGGCACTCACTGTGAACCAAATTTACCCAAGGGTACTATAATAAATCTATCTATCTATCTATCTATCTATCTATCTATCTATCTATCTATCTATCTATATATATATATATATATATATATATATATACAAACCAGACAATCAGGCAAGTGCAGAGTAAAACTGGATCAGCAGCTCCAGATGTAGGTTGACCTTCCTGTGCCGGCGCATGAAACGCATGCTCTGCTGGGCAGAGGAATACCTGGAAGACCAAAAGATAAAACTTATCCATTACAAATATAAAGAACATAAAATCTCAGTCTCAGCTGACAAGAGACTAATAACAGACTTTAACTATCATAAAGTTAAACTAAATCGATGTGACCAAACAAAAACTCACCTTTGAGCCGTGTTTTCCACTTTTCTGAGTGATTTTTCCGCCGAACGGCTTAGTTTCAGCCATCCTCGTTCCCGAGACACACACGACCGCGCTTTGCGAGTGCACGGACAAAGCCGTGACGTCACGCCCAGAAAGAGACTTTTCTTTGACTTTTCTGGCCGTTATAAAACATTTTTGACGGATATAAAGTCCATGACTTAAAAATATAGAATACAAAGATGAGTAATTGTCGGTGATTACAGCTGAAGGTGTCCTAGGAACAGTTTTAGAGGCTTCTCTTTTACTATTGCGGTCTATGGGAAAAAAGCTTTCTGGGCTCCATGGGATTTTTGGTTGCAGTACCGCGGTTGGACACTGGAAGAAATCGGCGTGGCTTCTGAGCGCGAGGCTGGGGGAGTGATTAAAAGAAAGGAAACAACATGTAATGTAACAAAAAGAAAAGGAGAAAGGTGCAGTAACACGTCCTCACCGACGACCGGCAGGCGGCAGCAGAGAGCAAACGCGCCAGTAAAAGAACCGTAGAAGAAGAGCGAACCCTGCAGCTAGCTCCTGCAAGGTAGCATGATATTTTTATTGAAATTGTTATAAAAAGTTCCAGTTCGTCATGAGTTCTCCGCAGGACAAACACGGAACTAAACGTCCTGCTTCTCCCAGTCAAGATCAAGTGAGTGGAAGCAAGAAAACTCTGCTTGATCCGCGAGAAAAGACGTAAAGCGATTAAATGTGGGCATTGTGTGGTTAGCCAGCTAGCTGCTAACAACAGAGATTAAACCTTTTAAAAGCAACATTTCTGACTCTTACCCTGGATTAAACCACACGGTACCCAGTGGGAAAAAGCCTCCAGACGGACAGACTGGAGGTGAAATAACCACATTCTGGGCCGTTTGTTGCTGGAAAAGCAGGAACTGAACACGTTTTGGTCCCTTTTTTCTGCTGTTTTGATGTTTTATTTCACACAGAAGATTATGCATATTTACACAAATAGGCCCTAATTTTATTTTCTTATTCATTGTAGGATAATTGCATGGATTTGCAATTTGCATTATCAGCTGCAAAGCTGATAATCGTAATTATACAAACAATTGTGCAAATTACATATAAAGAGGTTTTGGTTTTGGTTTTTTGGAGGGGTGGGGGGGGTATAATGTCAGGTTAATGTCAGAGATATCTTTTTAATGATTTTTCGTATTTATTTTTCTCTTAATTTATTTATTTTGTAATTCCAAATAACGTAATTTAATTCAATTCACTTTTATTTGTTGAACAGGGACTGTACATATTAATAAACACAGGTGTAAATTAGGAATGGGTGATATTTTACCGTTCACGATATACCGTCAAAAAAATTCCTCACGATAAGAATTTGTCATCTTGCGGTAAAAATGATAAATTCCTGTTGATGACGTTTTTGTGTAAAGATGATTTATGGTTCTGTGTTAAGGAAGAGAAGGAAGGAAGGAAGGAAGAAAGAAGGATAAATTCCCGTTGATGACGTTTTTGTGTAACAAACATGGCGGATCTGAGAGCGAGATAGATTTATAGTTACAAAGGTGGAGTTGAATTGGTATTTTTTTTATCGTCATTTTTATCGTTATCGGGATAAATGCCAGAAATGATCGTGATACATTTTTTAGTCCACACCGCCCATCCCTAGTGTAAATATGCATGGTTGTAGCCAGAGGCGAATTTCCACCATTCATCCCCACGGCAAATTAATGCCAGACACAGAATCAGACAAAGGAGACAAGATATGACATCCATACCAACAAAGCACAACATTAAAACAAAGACTGTTCAGTGAACGCCTCAGGTCACAGAACCAACACCACAGGGATAAGAAACAGTCCTTTTAAAGATGAGAAAAGGCAGCTGCTGCATCCTGCCAACACCAGCCTGAGCCGGTTTAAAGCTTTACTTCAATTAAAGATTATAACGGTATAAAAATCACCAGCAGTGGAAGGAAAAAAAACCCCAAAAACTTCACTTTCCACTAGTGATGCACCGAAATGAAAATTTGTGGCCGAAACCGAAACCGAAAATAATAATAAACACTTGGCCGAATACCGAACAATACCGAACATGGTTCTTCGCAGTTTTTCATTTATTTTGTCAATTTTTTCACCATTGCATAAATCAAATAAATTTGATTTAGGCATGCTTTTCAAAGAAAAAAATCTTTTACAAAATTACAAGGTAGAAAACATTTGTTGAACATAAAAAACTGAACATTTTTTAATTTCCCAGCATTTCTTAAATATTCCAGCAGACATTATACCAGCAAAGAACAATAACTTAAAATAAATAAATAAATTAGCAAAATACATTTTTTGGCCATCTTTGAGCTTACGTTAGGCTTAACTGACTGAACATTGTAACATAGGCCTTAAAACAATAAAAATGCATTAAAGCGCTCAGGGTTTTTTATCATTTCAAATGATAAATCAAACTTGTAGCTGAAAGACTTTGCAGATGTTTCCCCTCTAGATATTTGAGCAGAACATTCATTGCAAACAGCCATTCTTGTATTATTATTTGCCACTCTAAAATACTTCCACACTGCTGACATGTTTGCACCACTTCACTCCACGCTCTTCCACGTTTGATTTCCTCATCTAAACGCACCTGTAATAGATTGATTTATGTTGTTTTGGTTCCACCTGCTGGTGAATGTTGGTAAAATTCTTATGTGGTTACTTTTTGGTTGGCCAACGATTTATGTTTGTGGTGCAACAGTTACGGAGCGGCCAGTCTATTTCCTTATATTAAAACGCCGTTATTAATTGTTCGGTTTTTTCCCACTTATTCCACCGAACACCGAAAGTGTTTTTTTGCCATTTTCGGCCGAACAATTTCGGTTACCGAACAATCGGTACATCACTACTTTCCACATCCGAACTCCGAGTTTAGGCTGACATTTCATTCAGATTCAGACGACTTTATTAAACCTTTGAGAGGTTCCCTCTGGGAAATTGACATTTCCATCTCACACACTCAGCACTGTCATATACGAATCAAACACCCCAGAAACCAAACACCCATATAAAGATGATTCCCCGTTATTCATGATTTCAGTGGTAAAAATCCACTCAGCTGGAGCGATTCCAAGGCTCTTGGAACATTTTTGTCAGTAAGACCGTATAAAAGCTGGACTAACAAGAACCAGCGAGTGCAAATGAATAATTTCTTCCCTCTGATCGATTATACCTAAAGTGACGTGAAAAGCCGCCGTTTCTATTGGCTGAGAGGAGTCCTTAGAGCTGTCAATCATCCAAATCCATCAATCCAATGCCTTTTTAATGTCATAACTATCAGATTAAACATGTTATAAATAGGAATGGAATGGGCTATATTTTACTGTTCACGATATACCGTCAAAAAAATTCCCCACGGTAAGAATTTGTATCTCACGGTAAAAACGATAAATTCCTGTTGATGACGTTTTTGTGTAAAGATGATTTATGGTTCTGTGTTAAATCCACGCGGAAGGAAGGATGGAAGGAAGGAGCGAGCGAGCCTGAAAGATAAATTCCCGTTGATACGTGTTTGTGTAACAAATAGTGATGCACTGAAATGAAAATTTGTGGCCGAAACCGAAAATAATAAACACTTGGCCGAATACCGAACAATACCGAACATGGTTCTTCGCAGTTTTTCATTTATTTTGCCAATTTTTTCACCATTGCATAAATCAAATAAATTTGATTTAGGCATGCTTTTAAAAGAAAAAAATCTTTTACAAAATTACAAGGTAGAAAACATTTGTTGAACATAAAAAACTGAACATTTTTTAATTTCCCAGCATTTCTTAAATATTCCAGCAGACATTATACCAGCAAAGAACAATAACTTAAAATAAATAAATAAATTAGCAAAATAAATGTTTTGGCCATCTTTGAGCTTACGTTAGGCTTAACTGACTGAACATTGTAACATAGGCCTTAAAACAATAAAAATGCATTAAAGCGCTCAGGGTTTTTTATCATTTCAAATGATAAATCAAACTTGTAGCTGAAAGACTTTGCAGATGTTTCCCCTCTAGATATTTGAGCAGAACATTCATTGCAAACAGCCATTCTTGTATTATTCTTTGCCACTCTAAAATACTTCCACACTGCTGACATGTTTGCACCACTTCACTCCACGCTCTTCCACGTTTGATTTCCTCATCTAAACCTGTAATAGATTGATTTATGTTGTTTTGGTTCCACCTGCTGGTGAATGTTGGTAAAATTCTTATGTGGTTACTTTTTGGTTGGCCAACGATTTATGTTTGTGGTGCAACAGTTACGGAGCGGCCAGTCTATTTATTTTACAACGCCGTTATTAATTGTTCGTTTTTTTCCCACTTATTCCACCGAACACCGAAAGTGTTTTTTTTGCCATTTTCGGCCGAACAATTTCGGTTACCGAACAATCGGTGCATCACTAGTAACAAACATGGCGGATCTGAGTCATTCCAGTTTTGCAGTACAGGTGTAACTCATTTAATTGGTTTTTATTAATTCAATTTAATTGGTGTAGTTAAGTAGTATTTATTATTCTTTTAGAGCAGTGTTTTGGCTCCAAAGACTGAATGTGGTGATAGATTTATAGTTACAAAGGTGGAGTTGAATTGGTATTTTTTTATCGTCATTTTTATCGTTATGGGGATAAATGCCAGAAATTATCGTGATACATTTTTTAGTCCATACCGCCCATCCCTAGTTATAAATAGTGTTTAGCTGTGCCAGGTTCGAGCAGGAGAGTCTCAAACATCGATGTCGGCCTCCTTAGGGAGGATCTAAAAGGAAAGATGACTTTCCCAGTTAGTGCCGGTCTATAATGAGTTTTTAATCCGGTCTATAATGAGTTTTTAATCCGGTCTATAATGAGTTTTTAATCCTAAAAAGACGACGCTGACATCTCTCTCCTGGCAGGATGGGTCGACTCAGTGGGCGGCCGCCGACTTGGGCAGTGACGAGAGGAAGCAGAAGTTTTTACGGCTGATGGGCGCTAGCAAGGTTTGTCTGACGGATTCTGCTTGACCTGTTTATTTACGGTCCGCGAGGAAAAGAGTAAAGGATGGTCTCTCTCTGCAGAAAGAGCCGACCGGCCGCCTCGTCATCGGGGACCACAAGTCCACGTCGCACTTCCGCACCGGTGAGTAGGCCTGTGTTGAAAAAAATCGATTCATCCTATTTTAAATCGATTCTCATATTAATTCCTAAAAATCGATTCATAAGTCTAAAGATCGATTTAAAAAAATTTTTTTTTTTTTTTTTTTTTTCATCATTACATTACAACTTTTGGTTATTTTTTGTCTATGCCCAAAAAAAGAAAGTTTTGTTGGACACGAGAATAACTGGTGCTATGTTTTTGCCTTTAAATATGTTTAAAGGTATGAAAACATTAAAATATTTAGTTATAATTGCATAAATTGTCTATATTTCTTTGCTTTATGTCTTGGGGTGACATTTGCATAAATGTTAAAAACCAAATTCTCATAAATGGGGAAAAAATAAAACCGATTTCCTCCGCCTCTGTTTCCTCCCTGGATCTGTTTGGTAATTCTGACCCACATGATGTTTCTGTTTCAGTTTTATCAGCATTCTGGGAGCTGATTGGTCCTTACAGCATCATTAGCTGCAATACTTGCTGTTGAATCTCAATATAATACTAGTATTAATATGTTGCAGAACTACAGTCATGTAATTCATGCAACAGCTGAAAAAAATGTTGTAATAACACTAACCCAAATCAATATCGGAATCGAATCAAATCGTGATAATCGATTCTGAATCTTAAGAATCGGAATCGAATCGATTCTTGACATTTGAATCGATCCCCAGCCCTACCGGTGAGCTAACTGAAGTGTAGTAAAACTGCAGCCCTGGTCCTGTGAGTGGGGCCCCCGCCCCGCGGCGCCCCCGGTCCACCGAGCAGGTCTGGCCCTGCTGGGGCCGGAGGTTCCTGCTGTGACCCGTGTCTCCTCTGCAGGGCCGGCCCTGCTGGGGCCGGACCTGCTGGGGCCGGAGGTTCCTGCTGTGACCCGTGTCTCCTCTGCAGGGTCGGAGGATAAGAAGATGAACGCAGAGCTGGAGATGCAGTACCAGCAGGGGATGGACGGGAAGCTGTCGGGTCGGAACCGGAGGCACTGCGGGCTCGGTTTCAGCGAGGTAAGAGCTTCTCCAGACTGCTGCCTCATTAACACGGTGCCAAGAGGGGAAGACATCAGCAATAGTCTTAGAGGAGCTTGAAGCAGGATTTATGAAAAAAATTCGTATACGTTTTAAGTTTTCTAGTAATAATGTCAGATGAAGCGTTCCAAACCTAAAAGAATGTTTCCTCTAGTGTATCTCTCCTTTGGCTTGAACAGGCTGTTGCTGCAAAATGTGCTGCAATTCGGTCCCGAATTTCCCGCGCTGTCCTGCGGATGTGACGTCACATGACGCTGCATGCACGTTTGTGGTGAAGGGTGGCGCTAGAGACTCTCATTTCTTAAAAGGAGCCTCATGCTCCTTTAAAGGAGCAGCTGCTGCTTCCCATCAGTCTGGAAATGGTCTTAAAATAATTTCCAAATCATTTGGAGTTTAACCTTCTACAAGAGACAGAAACCAGTGGAAACTAGAGGTGGGTGCAATTCATCGATGTGTCGATGCATCGCGATGCGTCACGTGACGATTTGGAATCGATTAATTAAAATAAAAATAAAAATTCTGGAATCTTGATAGTTATCCTATCCAGATTCCAGACTGAATAAGCTGCTGAATCATTTCATTTTCAAGAATGCACATTTCTTATTGTTCACTTGAAATATGGCAGATATGTTTACACTAAGTTCATATCTAGTTTACTTGAATTAATGAACTCATTAAATCCAGGGCTTGACCGTTTTCAGTGTTTTCCACCAATAGAGGGCGCTCTCATGCAAGTGCAGCTTTCCCTGGTCAAAGTTAAGTAAGTCAAAGAGCAAATGTTTACATAGTCATAAAATACATTATTTTGTGTCTTTGAAAAATACAAATGTTCAAAAAACCTTGTTATTTACTTAATGAGTGTTGTTAGAGGAACTGAGTTCATTGATTGGCTATTTATTTACAAATGTAGCCACAGATGAAGACAAAATCAATCTTGTATGGAAAAAAGCATTAAAAATCACAATAATCGAAGAATCGTGGCACCAATAATCGAATTGACAATCGTTATAAACGAAGAATCGAAGAATCAAAGCTCCAATAATCGAAATCGAATCGTGAGGTACCTTGTTTGCACACCCCTAGTGGAAACCCTTCCAGAAAGCTGTCAGTCTCCCAAGCTGGACCAGAGACTCTATTATACCCCTTTTCCACCAAACAGGTTCCAGGGCTGGTTCTGGTTCTGGTTCTGGTTCTGGGTCAGTGCTGAGTTTGGAACCGGCTTTCTGTTTCCACTGAGAAAGAACCGGCTCCAGTTCCAAGGTAGCACCAACTCTTTGCTGGTCTAGAGGAAAGAACCGTTAACGTAAGCGGAGGGGCTGGAGTTATTCAGACCAACGGCAACAGCAGGACTGGGAGACGGAGACATTTTCAAATCAGAATGAATCTGGATGCAGCAAAGCATCATGGGAGGAGGAGGAGACAACCTGTCTTTTAGAGATGTGTCCACGGAGGAGCTACGAGGACCAAGTCCTGTTAGAGCAGATACCTGGTTGTTGCTGCAACTTTCACGCTAACGCAGAGACGTAATGACGTGGCTCCTCTTAGCACCGAGCTGTGGAAAAACAAACCGGTTCTCAGCTGGTTCCAAGTTGAGTTGTGAACCAGAACCAGCTCTGGAACCGGTTTGGTGGAAAAGCGGTACCAGAGTGCGTTCACACTAGGGGTGGGTATTGGGAAGGACCTCCCGATACGATACGCATCACAATACTTGAGCCACGATACGATACAAATTGCGATATCCCGATTATGCGATATATCCCGATATATCGCGATATTCTACATAGTTCACTGAAAAATTTAAAAATGCATTACACATCTTAAAATCCAAGTTGTACATAGATAGATAGATAGATAAAGCTTTATTTATGT
This sequence comes from Cololabis saira, assembly GCF_033807715.1. Lineage (NCBI taxonomy): Eukaryota > Metazoa > Chordata > Actinopteri > Beloniformes > Belonidae > Cololabis > Cololabis saira. The sequence continues at coordinate 3,447,243 of NC_084591.1, forward strand.
GTCACCCCCCAGCGTACAATATCATTATACATTAATAAAATTGGCAATAATAAAAAGTTGAGGGCCACTCACTAAGAGTTGTGAGACACAATACATATTCATATCGATAAAAAGTAACATACATTAAAGTATTAAAATCATTTGACTGTTACAAAAATCACAGTCATATTACAATAAAAACTCAATGGCTTAATCAATTAGGTCTACAATAAAAGGAGGAAAAGGGGAAATTAAGGGCCAGTACATATAAAAGCTGCTCTACGCTTTAGGATGAGGTGGCAGGCTTTGGCTGATTCGTTAAAGAGATGTTTAGCTGCTAAAATGTCACATACTTTATTAACATCATCGAGGTCTTGAAAATGTTCCTGATTCTTTGAAAATGAGATAAAAAGGTCCTCGCGAATGTCTTTGTAAAGTTCACAGTGTAGAAGGACATGGGACTCAGATTCGATGGAACCGCTGTTACATAGTGTGCAAACACGCTCCTGTATTGGGATGTTGGTATATCTACCGGTTTCAAGAGCCAATGGAGCAACTCCACACCTAAACTTGGCAAGGGCACTTCTATGCTGCCTGGGCATAATACTTTGTACATACGGCTCTGTATCAAAGGCATTCTTAAAGGTACAGTAAGTGCGAAGCTTGTTTCCCTCTGCTCTATTTATCTGCAGGAGCCATTTCTCCTTCTCTGCCTCTGCAACTGCTTGGTCAAGCCTGTTTAGATCGTTACTTGAGAGGACTAGGTCAGTGCTGGCGAGGTGGGATAGATGCAGAGAGGAGAAATATGTCCGTACCGTATGGGGATAGTTTTTCACATTTCTCATCTGATTAGCCCACAAAAACACACGCTTACATAACCGGTTATCTGGCATACTGCATAGTCTCTTCCAGTTCTTAAAAATACATGACCACTGGTGTTGCCAGGTCGTTTTCCATCCCATGTCACCTTGTATGGCAGCATTTGGGGTATATTTACCAACACCCAGAAAGAAGCGGCATGCTCTATTAAAGACTGCATTGATACAGGAGTAACTTCTGTAACCCCATACTGCGGATGCATAAGTAAGGATGGGTAGGACCAAAGAGTCAAAAAGTTTGGTAAAACATTTAAAGGGGAAACCACCCAAAACTTTACTTTTAGCTATAATTGCTCCTAGAGCTCTGTTGGCATAGAGGGCTAGTTGCCTAGCGGTTACATTGTAGTCTAAGAACTCAGTGAGCAGTAATCCTAAATATTTATACTCTTTGGTGACCTCTAGTGGGAAAGACCCGCAAGAGTCACACATATGTACATCAGATGATAGTGATAATGCATTGGACAAACTGAGTCAAAACAATGTAATTCAAACTTTCCATTTTAATTATGCAACATATTTGCATGAAAAAACACAATGAAACACAATGAAAAGTGCAGTGTGCATTATTCTTAGATACAAAATACTCAAAATTAAATGCAGTGTCTCACCCACACTGAAATCACAAAATAAAGTGCAGCTAGGGGTGGGCAAAAATATTGATATGGCAATATATCGTGATACATACATTGAATATCGATATCGTATCGGGAGACTTTGTATCGCGATATATTGCCGTATCAATATTTTTGCCCACCCCTATTTCACACTGCTATTATTGATTCAGCCTAAAGGAACTCTGGGTGTCAGGGTGTGGTTCACTTGCTTCTTCTCTACGTGAACCAACTCTGAGGTCTCGGTGTCTAAATGTTTCTTCAGAGCTGCTTGTTGACTCTGTGATGAGTAAATAGTCCTGTAGTGGTGACTGAGGGCCTGCTGTACACCCGTCTACCTGCACACCCGTCCACCTGCACACCTGTACACCTGCACACCTGTACACCCGTCTACCTGCACACCTGTACACCCGTCTACCTGTACACCCGTCTACCTGTACACCCGTCCACCTGCACACCTGTACACCCGTCTACCTGCACACCCGTCCACCTGCACACCTGTACACCCGTCCACCTGCACACCTGTACACCCGTCTACCTGCACACCCGTCCACCTGCACACCTGTACACCCGTCCACCTGTACACCTGTACACCCGTCTACCTGCACACCTGTACACCCGTCCACCTGCACACCTGTACACCCGTCTACCTGCACACCTGTACACCCGTCTACCTGCACACCCGTCCACCTGCACACCTGTACACCCGTCTACCTGCACACCTGTACACCCGTCTACCTGCACACCCGTCCACCTGCACACCTGTACACCTGTACACCCGTCCACCTGCACACCTGTACACCTGTACACCCGTCTACCTGCACACCCGTCCACCTGCACACCTGTACACCTGTACACCCGTCTACCTGCACACCTGCACACCCGTCTACCTGCACACCTGTACACCCGTCTACCTGCACACCCGTCCACCTGCACACCTGTACACCCGTCTACCTGCACACCTGTACACCCGTCTACCTGCACACCTGCACACCCGTCTACCTGCACACCTGTACACCCGTCTACCTGCACACCTGCACACCCGTCCACCTGCACACCTGTACACCCGTCTACCTGCACACCTGTACACCCGTTTACCTGCACACCTGTACACCCGTCTACCTGCACACCTGTACACCCGTCTACCTGCACACCTGCACACCCGTCCACCTGCACACCTGTACACCCGTCTACCTGCACACCTGTACACCCGTCTACCTGCACACCTGTACACCCGTCTACCTGCACACCTGTACACCCGTTTACCTGCACACCCGTCCACCTGCACACCTGTACACCCGTCTACCTGCACACCTGTCTACCTGCACACCTGTACACCCGTTTACCTGCACACCTGTCCACCTGCACACCTGTCCACCTGCACACCTGTACACCCGTCTACCTGCACACCTGTACACCCGTTTACCTGCACACCTGTCCACCTGCACACCTGTCCACCTGCACACCTGTACACCTGTCTACCTGCTGGAGTTCACCTGAAGGTTCTCTGGCGTCTCCTCGTACCCGAGTCATCGGCACCGTCCACTAAACCGGGTTCACCTGCAGAGCAGAGGTTCTGGACCACGTCCCGGCCCGGTACGGGTGCACCTGTGGGACATCCAGAACTCTGATGTTCTGACTCTGAGACACCAGAACCTTCTGTTCTCCGAACGTCACGGGTTCAAACCCCCGAGGTTCAAACTGAGAAACATCCGCGGTCTCTGTTTCTTATTTTTGGAGTAAATGAGTGCGTTTACATGGGAAGTTTGATTCCTCTTTAATTCAGAATTAAAATTAAATCCGATTTAAAATGAGTAAAAACCACCATGTAAACACCTAATTCTGAATGAAAATGGCCATTCTGAATTAAACTTAATTCTGAAGTAAGTGGCTGGTTTATTCCGATTTTAAATCTGAATAGAATAATTCCACAATCATGTTTAAGGGCTGAGTATGGTTCTGCGTCACACACACGCAGAGCACACGGCGCACCCGTGACGCCGTCACGAACTGTTCTGACTTCTCCGTCTCTCCATTTGGTCGCGGTGCAGTACCCCCCGCGGCCACTAGTTAGCGATCTTTTTCTGAATGGTTTATCCGACTTTTTCCGGTCACAGTAAATCAAAGAGATAAGGACAACTATTGTGCAAAAAACAAAAACAAAAAAAATCACATATAAACGAAGAAAAGAGCCCTGGAAGTTCACTACTGATTCAAACCGGAAACCGGAAATGCTTCGCTTTCAAACGAACCAATCACAGCCCTCTCTGTCTGCGTGTGGTCGGCGTCTCCTCGACGCGTAGTTACAATTTTCGGAAGGTGCACGTCACTGACGGCGCAGGTGACGGCGTGTCCTCTGCGTCGATCCAAACCACACGCCGTAGACACGGCGTCGTTTTGACGCAGAAGCATAACTGAGCCTTTACACTCATTCCTCTTTAAATTAATCCCGGTCTTTCTTTCTGCTCGTTCCCTCCCCCGTCTGTCTCCATGATCTTATATTCCACTGGGCTGGTTTTCCAAACAACGTTTCAAGATGCAGCAGCAGTAAACGCTGGTCAAGAGCAGAGACCATTTATTTAATAAATAGAAATCATTAAAAGAACAGATGAAAACAGGAAACATCAAAATTCTGAGCTTTTCAAAGTTGTAAGTTTGTTTTTTCTTCCGGTAGTTTAACTTCCGGTCCCCCCCCTATCCAATCAGAACCTTCCCAACCCCCAGACCTGGAGAGGAATTGGAGAAAGACCATCAAACGTGTTTCCATGGAAACCTCAATTCAGAATGACTATTTCCATGTAAACTAATTTTAATTTAGTTATTTTATTTTAATTTTATTTTAGTTTTTTTATTCACTTAGTTGTTGTTTTTTATTACTAGTATTTTTAATTTATGTTATTTGTGAAGTTATTTCTTGGAAAAAGGGGCAGATCAGATACGATTTAGGGATGCAAATTATCGATTATTTCATTAATTGATAGTTGATAACCTTATCGATCGATCATCGATTAGTTGATAAGCGGCGTTTTTCATCTGAGATACAAACATAATTTTTTTTGCTTATATAAAATACAAAGGACATTTTAATGTATTCCTTGATCAAATATTAATTTGATACAAAAGTAACAAAAATAAATTTTTGTACCACAAGGAATATAATATAAAGTGCACTTCAAGGCTATTAGTAGTAGCAGCAGCCATAATAGTGTCATTTGTGTCAAGCAAATTTTAAGTTCTAGTTACGTTTTAAGTTAGAGTTTTGGCAGTGTTCAAAATAAAATGATGAGACCTGCTGTATTGGAGCACATTTTCTTTTAGTTAAAACTGTAGCGGGGACAGATGTTTAGAGGAACCTATGTATGTACCGGGTGAAGCTGATTTATGGTTCCGCGTTACAACAACGCAGAGCCGCCGCCGTAGCCTACGGCGGCTCTGCGTCGATTTAAGGCGGAACCATAAATCAGGCTTTAGGGGAGCATATCGGAGAAGAACCAGAAGAATATAGAGTGGATTCAAAATAAAAGTTAAGCACTGAGCTACATGTGTCTCCCGTCTGGGCCATTGCAGACTCATTGCCTGAGCATGATGTTACTAAAACCAAACATATCCGCCGTCTCTTTCTAACTTTATGTACGCGTTGTGTCGCATTAAATGTGGTCCGGGCGTAATACCAGCTGGCGAAATTAAACGAAAAAAATAAATAGATTAATTGTAATCGTTAATTTTAATCGGGTAATTTCATAACGGCAATTAATCGAAAATCGAATAATTGTTAACATCCCTAATACGATTCTTCTTCTTTCTGCTCCCTTTTCATTCACAATTTAAGAACATTTGTATTGAATTATTTTTTTTTTTTGAATGAAATAAAGAATTAAATGAAAAAACTTGAAGGAAAATAGTTTAATTCTGAATTATTTAATTTGGAATAATCAATTCCGAATTAAAAAACATCCTGTAACCGTGGCTACTGAGGAGTTTGCTCCGGACTAGAGAGGAAGGGGGTCGTCTGGACGGTTCTGAGGAACCGGTCCAGAGTCCCGGTCATGTGTCGGTTCAGGTCCGGGATGCAGGAGTAAGTTCTGCTGGTCCGGTTTCCTCCAGAACCAGAAACTCACGTCTCTGTCTTCCTCTCTGCAGCCGGACTCGGAACCGGAGTTGGACGGCGCCCCGGCGGACGGAGACGCGGACGAGCCGGAGAAATCGTCCAGCGAAGACGCCCCCACAGAGACTCAGGACACAGACTGTGATCAGAACCCGGACACCCCCACGGGCCTGGCCCGGTCCGGCTCGGAGGACCAGGACGACGAGGACGAGGAGGAGGAGCGGGAGCGGAGACACAACTGCAAGACGGCGTCCGTGAAGTCGGCGTAGGCCGGGCCGGTCCGACCGTCACACGTGGACAGCCTGGCGTCTTGTGTTTAACCGTCCGTCCTGGGTTCCGTAGAAGCAGCAGCGCTGTGGTTCTGGTTGTGGTTCTGGTTCTGGTTGTGGTTCTGGTTGTGGTTCTGGTCCTGGTCCTGGTTCTGGTCCGGCGCTGAGGGAGGCCCGGGGCCGTTTTTAGTCCGAACCTTTTACCGTCGCCTGCTGGACGACCGGAACCGGAACCGCCTGCCGTCCAGCACGCCGCCGACCTGAGTTTGTCTTTTTATGTTTTTCTGTTTTTTTTTTTTGCAAACCAATAAAAGAAGGTTGAATTGTTACGTCGCTGCTTCTGAGTTCAGGTGATGTTTACGTCGTTGTGTTGTTTCCTCGGGAAACCTGGTTCACACTAGGGATGGGCGGTATGGACTAAAAAATGATCACGATAATTTATCCCAGTAACGATAAAAAAAGACGATAAAAAAAAATAGCAATTCAACTCCACCTTTTAAACTATAAATCTATCAACACATTCAGATCTATGTTTGTTACACAAAAACGTCATCAACGGGAATTTATCTTTCTTTCTTTCTTTCTGGCTTCCTTCCTTCCTTCCTTCCTTCCTTCCTTCCTTCCCGTACGTTGTGCGTAAATTTAACACAGAATCATAAATCAGTTTTACACAAAAACGTCAACGGGAATTTATCATTTTTACCGTGAGATACAAATTCTTATCGTGAGGAATTTTTTGACGGTTTATCGTAAACTGTAAAATATCACCCATTCCTAGTACACACACCTACATAAACACACACTCTAACCCAGCGGTTCACAACCTTTTTTCCTTGTTTTCCCCCTACTTGTGTCTAAGACCAGCCGGCCCCTGACCCGTACGTACTAGCACCAAAATAGTAAAGTTATTCGTTACAAACCTTTAATTGAAAAAATTAACATGCTTTTTTGATACATTTCTCTTTGGTTTACCCTGTACTTTGTTTTGTTTTGTCTCACCTTCCTTTTGTGTCACCAATGTATAAAATACGCACAAAAAATAATTGCAAGGACATAAAAATATTTCTGAAAAATGTCTCTTAATATGAGAGCAACATTTTTTAACATTTTTCCTTTAACAACCTGTCGGAGTAGTAGTATGATTAAATGTTGAATAATGATATAATACGTTTTTAAGTTTTTATCCTGATAAATAACTTGATAAAAGTATTTTAAAATGACCAAAATATATTTTCAAGTGGGTTTATACAGACTTGGATTACTGTACTGCATTAGGTGTGTTATTATGAGTTTATTTTTTATTTAACATGTGTAAATGTAATTTTTACAACTGCATATCCTCAAAGCAGACAAAGATTCACGCCCCCCCAGAGATCTCTGGCGTCCCCCCAGGGGGGCCCGACCCTGGAGAAACATCTGGAATATTAGTTTAAGTTTAGTTAGTTTAAGTTTATTTCAGTCGTACCTTTCAAGGCAACAAGGAAGAAACAAATTTTACAATTTGACTGAAAAAGGCTCAGGCAGAAGCAGAGCTTATTAATGCTACTATACAACTTAAAGAGCAGATTGCAGGTTGGAGACCCCTGTGAATCAATGTGTAGGAAAATAATGTAGGAACTGAATTTTCATTGAAATTTGATAAATATATACTACAGTGACCTCCGGAGTTGTTTTTGTGAGAGTATTTTACTTCCGCATCTGAAAAAGCTGAACCGGAAGTGACGTCGCATTGGGGAGCGCGGTGAATTCAACAATAGTAAAAATAATGGATCTTAATGATAGTTGTGACACTGAAGAGGTTGTGAATGTGTATTCACACCAATATGACGGGCCACAGCCTTATAATTACGTTACCCGTTAGGCCCCCCACGTTCTTTTGATTGACAGCTGAAACTCGCTTTTTAAAAGGCTGATTTATGGGTCCGCGTTACACCAACGCAGACCCTACGGTGTAGGTTACGCGGCGACGCACAGAACGCTGCGTGCGCCGCGTAACCTACGCCGTAGGCTACGCCGTCGATTTTACGCGGAACCATAAATCCACCTTTATTCACTGCAGCACCCGTGCTCCTGAAAGAAACTCAGAAAATAACTCCTTAAAAACGGGTGAGTACTTGTAATCTGTCTACGTTTGTACTTTCTAAACCAGGGGTCGGCAACCCAAAATGTTCAAAGAGCCATATTGGACCAAAAACACAAAAAACAAATATGTCTGGAGCCGCAAAAAATGAAAAGTCTTGTATAAGCCTTAGAATGAAGACAAATGGCGAAATGTCGAGAAAAAAGTGGAAATGTTGAGGAAATAGTCAAAATGTTGAGAAAAAAAGTCGAAATGTCGAGAAAAAAGTTGAAATGTTGAGATGAATGTTGAAGTACAATTTCAAGAAAAGTCGAAATGTCGAGAAAAAAGTCAAAATTTCGAGAAAAAAGTAAAAGTTTCGAGAAAAAAGTCGAAATGTCGAGATTAAAACGGAAAGGAAAAAGGAAGAAAAAAAGAGGAAAAAAAGGAAAAGAGAAGAAAAAAGAAAAAAAAGAAGAAAAAAAAGAAAAAAGGAAATGAATAAAAAAGAAAAAAAGGAAAAAAAAGGTCAAACATTTTTGAAAAAGCTCCAGGAGCCACTAGGGCGGCGCTAAAGAGCCGCATGCGGCTCTAGAGCCGCGGGTTGCCGACCCCTGTTCTAAACAGAAAACAAGCTATCTTCTCCTTTTTCTGATTAAATGCATCCAAAATAGCCGGGTATTTTTAAAACCAAAAATTTCCCCCCCTTCGTTTATAAAATAATTTGTATCCACATTACATCGTTGTTAAAAAAAAAAATCTTCCACACATAACCGAAGATCTGCGTTTTCGACCACATTCATAAGCATTCCAAACCTGTAGATCATCTGGTCATCCGGCCTCCGGGCCGCCTCTGCTGCGCCGCTTCCGCTCGGGTAACGACCTGGAGTCTCCCCGTGTCCCGCCACGGAGCTGCCGCGTTAAATCGACGCAGCCCTACGCCGTAGGGTACGGCGTAGGGCTGCGCGTCGCCGCGTACCCTACGGTGTAGCCTCTGCGTCGGTGTAACGCAGTAAACGTGGTCAAGAGCAGAGACCATTTATTTAATAAATAGCTTGGAGGACAGATGGTGGATCATCTGTAGTTCTGGGTCGCACGTCAGACTCAGAGCAGATTTGTTGTTGTTTTGGAGCATAATGTGACGTTCGAAAACGCAGAACGTTTGTAGGAGCTTTGCTAAAATCAGCCACTTTCCTCTGAATACGTGCCCTTGTCTTGTAAAACATATTAAATCCTACATTAACTTCTCACATAGTCATTTTCACAAAAGGTCAGGTATAATTTTTGAAAAAACCCTAACCTGCAATATGCTCTTTAAGCAAATTAATGGTCTCAGTTGAGCTGCATAATAATATTCTTGTAGGCAGGGAAGGCCCATTCCCCCCATTTCTTTTCTCAGTTGCAGAGTTTTATATTTAATCCTGGGCCTCTTCCCTTGCCATACATATCTCTATTAACCTATCCCAGTCTAAGAATTGCTTATGTGGTATTTTTATCGGCAAACATTGAAAGTAGTAAACCAGTCGTGGAAGAACATTCATCCTGATTTTATCCTAGAGTGTCCGTGTAGGTTGTGTTGAACTTATCAATAAATCATCCGCAAAAAGGCCCAGTTTTCTGTTCCCCAGATGACATTTTTATCCCTTATATCTCAGAACTTTGCCTTATCCACTGGCTCACCAGAGTACCAGAATACCAGAGTAATCAGAATACCAGAGTACCAGAATACCAGACCCAAAAGAAACCAGACAAGTGTGAACCAGGTGAAGGGACCCAGACGGTTCTCCTCACGACTCTTCATGTGTTTAAAACCTTTTATTCAAACGTGTGAAACATTCCAGGTTTCTCATCTGAACAATCAGAACCTGCTGCTCCCGGGTCTCAACTACAAACCCGACCCAGAGGCGGTGAAATGATCAGAGTTAAGGAAACAGGAAGCTACGTAGAAGCGCAGGATCACATCTCTAAGACGACGCCAGTCGTCGCTACTGAAAACAGATTCATGGAAGTTAATTTGGTTAAAAACGCTGTGGTGATTCTTCAGAGTCCGTCCCGTCGTCAGGTCCATCAGGGTCCGGCAGCAGCTTTGGCTGAAACAAAAACAAAGCCAGCGTCAATCGATCGCACCACGATCGGGATATTGATCTGCAACATTCACTCCTCTTTTATATGGTATGGAATGCATTACTGGAAGAATTCAAATATAGCAAAAATGTGTTGAATTTAAAAAAACGTATAAAGACATGATGATGGATAAGTACAGACTTGTTCCCGGGTAATCAATCAATAACTTTATTAATGGAATTATTTAAGAAAGGAAACAAAAGGATGGGTACATTGAGTATTATTTGCATAAACATTTAAATAATCCTTTTTTAACATATGTGCAGATACATGCATGTATGTAAGTGTAAGCATGTGTAGTGTACATATGTATGTGGATATGTAATGTGCTTGTATATATATGTATGTATATGTATAGATACATGTGTAGGTACTAAGAATGGGTGATATTTTACCGTTCACGATAAACCGTCAAAAAAATTCCCCACGGAAAGAATTTGTATCTCGAGGTAAAAACGATAAATTCCAGTTGAAAGAAAGAAAGAAAGAAAGAAGGAAAGAAGGAAAGAAAGAAAGAAGGAAGAAAAGAAGGAAAGAAAGAAGGAAAGAAAGAAAGAAAGAAGGAAAGAAAGAAAGAAAGAAAGAAAGAAAGAAAGAAGGAAAGAAAGAAAGAAAGAAAGAAAGAAAGAAAGAAAGAAAGAAAGAAAGAAAGAAAGAAAGAAAGAAAGAAAGAAAGAAAGAAAGAAAGAAAGAAAGAAAGAAAGAAAGAAAGAAGTAGTAGTATTTAGTATCTTTTAGAGCAGTGTTTTGGCTCCAAAGACTGAATGTGGAGATAGATTTATAGTTACAAAGGTGGAGTTGAATTGGTATTTTTTTTATCGTCATTTTTATCGTTATCAGGATAAATGCCAGAAATTATCGTGATACATTTTTTAGTCCATACCGCCCATCCCTAGTAGGTACGTCATAAGCAGATAGGTATGCATGTAAATGTGCATATGTTTTTTGTTGTTATTAGCTATTATTCATTTGTTGTATTTATTACAAGGAAAATGTATCAAACATGTCCGACAAAAGACATTTTGAAATGTAAGAAGGGAGGGCATTCATAAGCCGGGGCTTCAGCCCCGACCCTTTGGTCGTGACCTAAGTGTACATGCTTGGTGGTGACCAATACATTTTTTCATTCATTCATTCATTCATTCATTCATTCATTCATTCATTCATTCATACATTCATATGTAATCAATAGCATTGATCCGAGGTCATGACACCCACCTGCCACCATCTTGCTCTTGCGCGACGCCTCCGAGGCCAGAGCCTGCGAGACGCTCATGATCTTCTGCTGCTGCTGCAGCGCCGAGTCCAGGTCGCCGAGGTCCAGCGGCGCCGGGCCGCGGTTCTGGACGCTGCGGGACAAACGGACCGTGAGACGGACGTGAGACGGGACAGAGAGAGACAGAGACGGCGAGGCGTCTCCACTAACACGCCGCCGCTCGGCGCCGCTCACCTAGGGCTGGGCGATATGGACCAAAAGTCATATCTCGATATTTTCTAGCTGAATGTTGATACTCGATATATATCCATATTTTTTTCTGTGCCATAATTGGGGTTTCCCCCAAAGCATTATAGCATAGCATCTCTGTTAGCATCTCTGTTAGCATCTCTGTTAGCTTCAGTTTTAATACAAAGCCTCGTGCCAAATGTCACACAGGTTCCTTTATTAACAGAGGTCTGCACAATATCAACATGTATAAAACAAATGAAATAAAAATAAACTGCCTGCATATATAGAATAAAAATGCTTCTTGAATAAAATAAAACAAATATCCCTTTCCTGCATAACAATTAAATTAAAATACACTGCAATTAATACAATGTAGACCAGGGGTCGGCAACCCGCGGCTCCAGAGCCGCATGCGGCTCTTTAGCGCCGCCCTAGTGGCTCCTGGAGCTTTTTCAAAAATGTTTGACCTTTTTTTTTCGTTTTTTTCTTCTTCTTTTTTCGTTTTTTCCTTTTTCTCTTCTTTTTTTCCTTTTTTTTTTTTTCCTTTTTTTCTCTTTTTTTCTTCCTTTTTCCTTTCCTTATTAATCTCAATATTTCGACTTTTTCTCAAAATTTTGACTTTTTTCTCGACATTTCAAAATTTCGACTTTTTTGTTGAAGTGCATAATTTAAAAAGAAATTCTAAAAAAAAATAATATAGAAACATGCAGCATGTGTTGCCTTCATTCTAAGGCTTATACAAGACTTTTCATTTTTTGCGGCTCCAGACATATTTATTTTTTTGTGTTTTTGGTCCAATATGGATCTAAAACATTTTGGGTTGCAGACCCCTGGTCTAAACAGTAACAGGCAAACTTTTCCACTGAGGTTGACAGTTGTGCAAATAACAAAACATTTGTGCAAATCTCAAATAAAACATTCAAGTCAATTTGTCACAAAATAAGCTATATCAAAATCATAATATATATATATTTTTTTTTTAAATCGATATAAACGATATTGTCTCGTACCATATCGCGTTTGAAAATATATCGATATATATTACAATCTGGATATACCGCCCCGCCCTACGCTCACCTGGACTTGGCGAGCAGCGTCTTGATGCGCTCGGCGACCCGGGACCGCTGCTCCAGCTCCTCGGGACCGGCGGGTTCTTCTGGGTCGGACTCCACGTAGCGCTCCGGGATGGAAACCTTCCGGGGTTTGGACAGCTGCGGGGGACAGAGACGTGCAGGGAAGTAAGTGAACCATCGGACCATCGGACTAGGACCAGGAAACCTCCAGGACCCGGGTCCTCGGAGGTTCTGGTCTGGTCTGGTCTGAACGGGCTACAGGTTCAGGTCTGGACCGGACCGCTCCCGAAGGTGGACTCACGTCCCTGCGTAGCACCTGGACTGTAGAAGACGGGCTGGCAGCCTGTTTCACTTTTAGTTCTAGTCTAGTCTTTGGGTCAATTTTCATCTTTCATTTTCATTTTATTCTTTATTTAATTCAAAAAAAATATAAAACAATTCAATACAAATACAAATGTTCTTAAATTGTGAATGAAAAGGGAGCAGAAAGAAGAATAATCTTGGCCGGGTTTCCCAGATCCAACCTCTCTTAAGGATTTAAGAGAGGTTCAAAGAAGGTTTCAACTAAGAGAGAACCCTAAGATACGGGTGTTTCCCAGATGACTTCTTAACACCGTCCTTTAGTTTCGCTCTTTCAGAAGCTCTTTGGAGGAGCTGTCCGGTTCTGAAACCAAATGATCGATGCCAGGCAAATCGATCACCGATCACTATCAGCACATTTTCACACACAGCACTGCTACCTAACGCACTAATTCCCTGCTGCTTGTGCGTTATAATGAAAAATTAAGATGATAAATATAATTCAATGACCCTTTTTCATGATGAAAACAAGACTGCAACCAAATAAGAAGTAGTCTTGGTAAGATAATAATGAAGAAATGTATTGTTTTTATTAAATGTGAAAGATGGACGAAAGGAGAAATGAACTTAACGATCATTCAGCATATAGGACCAAATTGTATCCTCCTGACTAGTAAAACAGAATCCTTCACCTCAAAAAAATATTCTGAAGTTTATTTAGCTGCTTGACCGTTTTCACTATTGCATTTATCAACGTTGTATTTGCGGATGTTTGGAAACACAGCGGGTGTGGATACGGGTTACAGTAACGCCGTTAGTTTTGCGGTAACTAATACCGCAAAATAATAAAAAGTAATGCGTTAGAGTAGGCTATCTAATTTATGAATATTATATTATACAAAGATGGTTATTATTATTATTATTATTATTATTATTATTATGTATAGTATATTATATTATTATTAGTATAGGTATCTGATAGGTGAATGGATGAATGAATGGGATGCCTGGGTCTGGGGCCCTCCGTTGTCGGGCCTGCGCGGGTGTCGCCTTGTTGGGAGGTTCCCTCTCTCCGGGCCCGTCTCCGGTCCCCCCCGCTGCCTCCGCGGCGGGGCGCCCCTCTGGTCTTGGAGGGCCACTTTCGTGGGGGACGGGTGCGCCTGCCCGCGTCGGCGGCCGGGGCGGCTCTGTCTCTCCAGGCAGGCTGGCCCCCTGCCGGGTGGGGGTCGTTGGCCTGAAGGGTGAGGGCCTCCTGGCCGCGTGTCCGGCCCGGACCGGGTGGCCGGGGATTGCCTGGGTCGCGGTCCGCCGCCGCGGGATCCCTGGCTGCTTCTTCCCGCGCCGTGGGGGCCCCGCCCGCGGGCCCCCTCGGCCGCCGCCGGGGGGGGGGGGGGGCCTCGCAGGCGGTGGGTTGCCTCCCTCCTACTTCTCCCCTCCGTGGGGTTGCTGGTGGCCTGGGTTCCGGGCTCTTCCGTGTCGGCCTCTGGTCTCGCGGGTGGCGGGGTTGCTCCCCCCCTCCCCCACTATAGATACACTTCAGGTGGAGCTTTGTTTGGTTTATTACACACACACACACACACACACACACACACACACACACACACACACACACACACACACACACACACACACACACACACACACACACACACACACACACACACACACACATATAGTCACTTAGTCACATGCATTTACACACACACACACACACACACACACACGCATGATCATATACATACACACACACACACATAGATATACACACTGGCTTGTTCACCTGCATGCTGGCTCTCTAGTTTTTGGGTTTAGGTAGCGGTAGCGATAGCTTAGCTCAGACTGCGATTAGATCTCAAGATTTAGGTCGATTGCTGTTATTGTTTTGGTCGGCTCCGTGCCGGTTTCGTGCTTTGTTTGTGGTTTTTTGTTGCAGATTTCCAGTGCTTGACGTGTGTCTCCGTGTGTTCCTGCTTCCTGGATTGACAGTGGATGTCGTCACCCCCCCCCCAAAAAAAAAAAAAAAAAAAAAACACTGGGTTTGTATGTGTATATTTATGTATGTGTACGCATATGTGTGCGTATATATATGTATATATATTAAATATAGTAATAATGCACACATATACACTTTTGGTTTCTACCGTCATGGTATCAATCAATAATATGTGTGCAGACAAGGTTAAAAAAAAAAAAAAAAAAAAAAAAAAAAAAAAGAGTAGGCTATCTAACGCATTACTTTTTAAATTCAGTCACGCAATTACCGCTACCAAACGGTGCGTTACTCCGTTATTTCTGGCTACAGTGAGGCTTTTTTTCCCCACACGCGGAGACCAGAGTAAACGTATTGTGTGCGTTCAAAAACATGAGCGGTCATGAGCCAAGAGAAGGCGAGTTTCGCAAATCGCAACGTGGAATTACAGCAATCCCTGGTTTTTCGCAGGGGTTATGTTCCAAAAAGAACCCGTGATAAGTGAAATTCTTTTTACAATTATAGAAGGCTTCTAATTGCAGAGATCATCCCCGCCACGCACGTATTCCACTGCTCGTCTGATGCTGCTGCATCCCGACTCTGTAGCGTCTTTTTATCCTAAACCCAGCGGTGCAGGTTTTTCAAGAGAAGAAAATAGTTATGGGTCGTTGTCTTCGCTCTTTTTTCTTCTGGGCAAAAAGATTCTTTAATATAAACCGACACCATTGATTATATTTGAGACTGTAATGAACGATTCATCAAAGGCTCCTGTTCTTCAGCTGCTGCTTCCCTGTCATCACACATGTAGGTGCTCGGGCTCGGGCAGGAGGATCGGTGTCACGGCTGCTGGACAGCCCGGTCCGACAGCACGTCCAGGGGATTGAAGTGCTGATGCACCAATGCGTTCATAAAAACAGTTCTGCTTCGCGCACGGTGACGTGGTTGATTTGCAGCGAGAATATGCTGTATAGCAGCCAAATTATCAAATAAATGATATTCATGATGATCATTTTATTTGTGCGTAACGCATAAAGCATATACAGGAACACACTTGTTATTCCTTATTTTTCTTTTTTTTCCCCTTTGCTGTCACCAATAAATGCTAAACAATATAAATCTAAAGTATAAAATAGATCAAAACTTGTGCGGGGTGCATTGTTTTAATATCTCATTGCTTGGTGTGATATTGATTTGCCTGACGCGGCTGGATCTGTGAGTCTTTGTTCACTAAGATGGTTGTAAAGACTGGGTCAGCAGGATCTTTCATTTCCTTCTTAATGAAAGAGATTCTTAAGCTAAGAGCAACTCTGGGAAACGCGATTTTCTTTCACAGGCTCCTTAAGAAGGTTTGAAAGAAGTCTTTCACTGTTAAGAGCTACTTAACTGATCTGGGAAACCGGGCCCTTATCTGATCTGCCCCTTTTTCCAAGAAATAAATTCACAAATAACATAAATTAAAAATAAAAAAAACAACAACTAAGTGAAATAAAAAAAATAAAAAAATAAATAAAATTACCGCCGTCTATGGGTATGTCAATCAAACTTAACTAACATATTTCATTATATTTCCTTAACATACAGGCTTTAATTGTTCTTTTGAATGTAATGTTTGATTTGGATTATTTGTTCAGATTGTTCCATAAACTGATTCCTTTCACAGAAACACAACGTTCCATTAATTTAGTCCTGAATCTTGGTTTTTTTTTTAAATCTCTGTTCCTTTTAAGTTATACTTGCTTTCTCTTTTTTCAAATCTTTTCTGAATGTTGATTGGAAAATGTTTTCTTATGAGCTTTAAACATAATTTGCAGAATACTATAATCTACTAGTTCATGAAATTTCAACAATTTTAACTGAAGGAATATTGGATTTGTTGGATCTCTATATCGTTTTCTACTGATTATCCATATGGCTCTTTTTTGCAGAATGAAAATGGACTGAATATATGTTTTACATGAATTTCCCCAAACGTCAACACAGTAGGTCAGATATGGAACATATCTGACCTACTGTGTTACTGTGATCATTTTAGTTTTTATTAGTTTTAGTCACGTTCATTCTCCTTTTAGTCGTGTCAAGTTTCAGTCGACTAAAAGTCTGAGCATTTTAGTCTTATTTCAGTCAGAATTGTCCAGGACCATTTTAGTCTAGTTTTAGTCAAAACTAGTTTTAGTCAAAACTTGTGTCTAAGACCAGCCGGGCCCCCCGACCCGTACGTACTTGCACCAAAATAGTCTTTAATAGAAAAAATGAACATTAATTATGTTTTTGATACATTTCTCTTTGGTTTACTCTGTATACATATGACTTTGTTTTTCTCCAATGTCACCAATCTATAAAATACGCACAAAAGGACATAAAATGTAATAATTGCTCGGGGGTTTATGTTTATGTTTATGTTCATGTTCTGATCTCTGGAAAGCGTCTAGAGACAACTTCTGTTGTATTAGACGCTATATAAATAAAATTGAATTGAATTGAATTGAATAAAAATATTTCTGAAAAATGTCTCTTTTAATATGAGACCAACATTTTTTTTAAACATTTTTCCTTTAACAACCTGTCGGAGTAGATTAAATGTTGAGTAATGATATAATAAAGGTAATAAAGGAATGAAATCATTTCCTGTGTTTGTCACCAGTGTATAAAAAACACAAAAAATATTCAAGACATTCATAAATTATTCCTAACAATGTCTTATGAATGACTCATTCGCAAATATAATTTTTACAACTGCATCATTTCAAAGCAGACAAAGTTTCGCGCCCCCCAGAGATCTCTGGCCCCCCCAGGGGGGGAGGACCCCAGGTTGGGAGACACTGGTGTAGAATACATTCATTCACTCCTAATTGGAGTTAATAACATATTTATTTTTATCTTTTTCCTTTTCGACGACACATTGGGTTTTCTTTTCCACGTCTCTGTAGGAAAGTGGATCCAAAGATGGATCTTCTTCTTCTTCTCCAGCCCCAGAGCAGATCCCCGGGTTTCTCTATGTAACTTTGTTTTTAATGGACGTTAACTAGAGCTCTGCGTTAACGGCATCAGCCTCTAACTCTGCAGCTGCATCTTCTGGATCTGATTCCTGCTGCAGCGACTGGGATTGAGGACTAACGTCACCCAGCAGAACTAAACCAGAGAAACTACTGAAAACATGGACATTAAACCAGAGAAACTACTGAAAACATGGACATTAAACCAGAGGAACTACTGAAAACATGGACATTAAACCAGAGAAACTACTGAAAACATGGACATTAAACCAGAGAAACTACTGAAAACATGGACATTAAACCAGAGAAACTACTGAAAACATGGACATTAAACCAGAGAAACTACTGAAAACATGGACATTAAACCAGAGAAACTACTGAAAACATGGAGATTAAACCAGAGAAACTACTGAAAACATGGACATTAAACCAGAGAAACTACTGAAAACATGGACATTAAACCAGAGAAACTACTGAAAACATGGACATTAAACCAGAGAAACTACTGAAAACATGGACATTAAGGATCTTTGTTGGAACATTTCGTCTTGAGTTTTTAATTTGTAATCTACATTTTAGTCTCGTTTTTATTCCTCTACGATATTACATTATATATTTAATTATTGTTATCGTCACATGACCAGCATTTTCATTGCGTCTCGTTTTCCTCAGGTGATAAAGGTTCATTGACGACGATGTTTAGTCATAATTTAATTTTTTTTACGGATGCCCCGATACCGATACTGGTATCGGTATCGGGGCCGATACTGCCCTCATGTACTCGTACTCGTACTCACAGAAATCCTCCGATACCATGCACCGATACTTGTAGTTACTGGTTAGCGCCACTACGGGGAGATGTTGAGCCGCCCCGCGGCTCCCCGGGCCTGGCAGCCTAGCTGAGCAGCCACAGAGCCGCCGCTGCTGCTCAGCCAGCTGTTCCCTGTTTCAGTCAATTCTATCTTCCTTAATTATACAAACTGGACAAACCTTACTCACAGGGAACTTTATTAAACACTCCACGTAACTCACAGTACAACATAAACAATCCCATTGTTACATTCCGGTTAGCCGTTAGCCGCGCCGACAGCCTGCAGTCTGTCTTGCTTCTGTCGTCGTCCCTTATTTTGAAATATGTCCACCCTGCTGACATCACGCTGCATTAATTGTAACTATCTTGCCTGAAACGGCACTGCCAGTCTCACCCACGGGCCCACTCTATATAACCGGACTGTAACAATGGGATTGTTTATGTTCTTCTTCTTCTTCTCTGTTTTATTGGGGGATCACAACCACCTTTAAGGAGCATACCGCCACCTACTGTACAAGAGTGTGTAATCATCATTTCATTTAGCCTGTTTTTTAAATTCTACCTGATTGTTTATGTTGTTTCACACAGGCAGCACGGTGGCTTAGTGGTTAGCACTGTTGCCTCACAGCAAGAAGGTTCCCGGTTGGACTCCCAGGCCCGGCAGGGGCCTTTCTGTGTGGAGTTTGCATGTTCTCCCCGTGCTTGCGTGGGTTTTCTCCGAGTACTCCGGCTTCCTCCCACAGTCCAAAAACATGCATATTAGGTTAATTGATGATTCTAAAATTGCCCGTAGGTGTGAGCGTGAGTGTGGTTGTGAGCATGGTTTGTGTGTTTCTATGTGGCCCTGTGATGGACTGGTGACCTGTCCAGGGTGTAACCCCTGCCTCTCACCTGAAATGAGCTGGGATAGGCTCCAGCAGACCCCCGTGACCCCGCAAAGGATAAAGCGGGTAAGATAATGAATGAATGAATGTTGTTTCACACGGACGGCTTCAGGTGAAGCACCGCACATGCTGCGTTGATGTTCCTGCGATGAGACTAAAGCGCGGAGGAAAGACCGGCTGGCCGAGTTTTGTTTAAAATTGAATTTCTGTTGCAAATAAACCTGTCTTCCAATTCATTGCATTTTTCATTGCATTTTTAGCCTAGTTATTTTTGTGGTAGAAGTATCGGATCGGTACTCGGTATCGGCGAGTACACAAATTAAAATACTCGTACTCGTACTCGGTGTGAAAAAAATGGTATCAGGACATCCCTACTTTACTTCTCTCCAGGGTCGTGACCTCTGAACTCCGTACGTAGGTCAGGACTACGGGACGCGCCCTCACCTCTCGGCTGATGTCCAGGTCGTAGTCCAGCGGGTCCAGGTCCAGCGGGTCCAGGTCCAGCGGGTCCAGGTCCACCTCCTGCACGCGGGTCGCCGTCACCTTCAGCCACCCGTCCGACGACGTCCGTCGCCGCTCCGCGTCCCGGTCCCAGACCCGGTCCAGACCCTCGTCGCTCTGCCCCTCGGCCCCGGGTCGCTCCTCCTGCCAGTCAAACACCTGCAGACGGAGACGAGCCAATCAGAAGCCTGGCTGGATGACGTAACTCCTCCTCCAGCCACACGGGGGCCGCCCCTCCCCAGAGGGGTCACCAGACCTCTGCAGGGCTGGACGCCCCCATGTGGCCACAGGTGGAACTGCAGGAGTCTTTAAAGATTGAACTAGTCAGAGAAACATCGTTGTTGTAAATGATTAAATAATTAGATGAAGCTGTTAATATCAGGAACTTAAATGATTTAATATGTTCATATTTACACTATTAATGTCGAACTTCTTTAAATCTCGAGTTAGGAAACTAGTATACTACTACTAGTATAATGTTAGTGTATTAGGGCCAAACTAAAACAAAAAAAATTGGAAATTACGAGAATAAAGTCATAATAATATGAGAATAAAGTCGTAATATTATGACTTTATTCTCATAACATTGCAACTTTATTCTCATAATATTACGACTTTATTCTCGCAATATTACGACTTTATTCTCATAATATTACGACTTCATTCTCGTAATATTACGACTTTATTCTCATAATATTACGACTTTATTCTCATAAATTCCGACTTTATTCTCATAATATTACGACTTTATTCCCATAATATTACAACTTTATTCTCTTAATATTACGACTTTATTCTCATAATATTACGACTTTATTCTCATAAATTCCGACTTTATTCTCATAATATTGCGACTTTATTCTCATAATATTACAACTTTATTCTCGTAATATTACAACTTTATTCTCATAATATTACAACTTTATTCTCGTAATATTACAACTTTATTCTCTTAATATTACAACTTTATTCTCATAATATTGCGACTTTATTCTCATAATATTACGACTTTATTCTTATAATATTACGACTTTATTCTCATAATATTACAACTTTATTCTCGTAATATTATGACTTTATTCTCATAATATTACGACTTTATTCTCATAATATTACGACTTTATTCTCATAATATTACGACTTTATTCTCATAATATTATGACTTTATTCTCATAATATTACGACTTTATTCTCATAATATTACGACTTTATTCTTATAATATTACGACTTTATTCTCATAATATTACAACTTTATTCTCATAATATTACGACTTTATTCTTATAATATTACGACTTTATTCTCATAATATTACAACTTTATTCTCGTAATATTATGACTTTATTCTCATAATATTACGACTTTATTCTCATAATATTACGACTTTATTCTCATAATATTACGACTTTATTCTCATAATATTACGACTTTATTCTCATAATATTACGACTTTATTCTCATAAATTCCGACTTTATTCTCATAATATTGCAACTTTATTCTCATAATATTACGACTTTATTCTCGCAACATTATGACTTTATTCTCATAATATTGCGACTTTATTCTCATAATATGACGACTTTATTCTCGTAATATTACGACTTTATTCTCGTAATTTTACGACTTTATTCTCATAATATGACGACTTTATTCTCGTAATATTATGACTTTATTCTCGTAATTTTACGACTTTATTTTCATAATATTACGACTTTATTCTCGTAATTTCCAATTCCTTTTTGGTCTTAGTCTGGCCCTAATACTCCGTCGTAGGAAACATGGGGATGATGCAAAAATAAAAAAAATCTTATATTTACTTTGACTTTTCTTTCTGTTTCTATTCCACAACGTAGTTTAATTTGTTAATTTACGTCCACTTTTACGACTTTAAGCAGATCAAAGTAAGAATTAGGACGAACTAAAAGTACGAATGTGAAGCCTTTGCAGATTAAACGTCGAAACTCGGCTCTTCATTACGGGGATTTGCTTTAGTAAAACATGTTAATATCATTAATATACGTGTCAACATGTAAACAAACATCAGTATTTGTGGTGATTCAGGTTTAAACAACAAACTTGGAGCAGATTTTAGAAGATAAACATTCATGAAGAAACAAACAGCTGATTTCATCTCCATCTGAATTCAAACTGATTTGATTTCTGACTTTAATCAACAGATTCTGATAAAAATCAGATATTTGATGGAACTCTGAGTTAAATTCTGATTAAAGAAGAGAATGTTTATTTAAAAATATAATTTCAATTCCATCTTAAATATCTGGTTTCCTGTCAGAAACGAATCAGTTCTCATTTAAGGTCCAGGTCTCTGCAGGTCCAGGTCCCTGCAGGTCCAGGTCCCTGCAGGTCCAGGTCTCTGCAGGGACCTGGTCCAGGTCTCTGCTAGTGATGCACCGATTGTTTGGTAACCGAAATTGTTCGGCCGAAAATGGCAAAAAAACACTTTCGGTGTTTGTTGGAATAAGTGGGGAAAAAAACGAACAATTAATAACGACGTTGTAAAATAAGGAAATAGACTGGCCGCTCCGTAACTGTTGCACCACAAACATAAATCGTTGGCCAACCAAAAAGTAACCACATAAGAATTTTACCAACATTCACCAGCAGGTGGAACCAAAACAACATAAATCAATCTATTACAGGTTTAGATGAGGAAATCAAACGTGGAAGAGCGTGGAGTGAAGTGGTGCAAACATGTCAGCAGTGTGGAAGTATTTTAGAGTGGCAAAGAATAAAACAAGAATGGCTGTTTGCAATGAATGTTCTGCTCAAATATCTAGAGGGGAAACATCTGCAAAGTCTTTCAGCTACAAGTTTGATTTATCATTTGAAATGATAAAAAACCCTGAGCGCTTTAATGCATTTTTATTGTTTTAAGGCCTATGTTACAATGTTCGGTCAGTTAAGCCTAACGTAAGCTCAAAGATGTCCAAAAAATGTATTTTGCTAATTTATTTATTTTAAGTTATTGTTCTTTGCTGGTATAATGTCTGCTGGAATATTTAAGAAATGCTGGGAAATTAAAAAATGTTCAGTTTTTTATGTTCAACAAATGTTTTCTACCTTTTAATTTTGTAAAAATTTTTTTCTTTTTAAAGCATGCCTAAATCAAATTTATTTGATTTATGCAATGGTGAAAAAATTGGCGAAATAAATGAAAAACTGCTGAAGAACCATGTTCGGTATTGTTCAGTATTCGGCCAAGTGTTTATTATTATTTTCGGTTTCGGTTTCGGCCACAAATTTTCATTTCGGTGCATCACTAGTCTCTGCAGGTCCAGGTCTCTGCAGGACCTGGTCCAGGTCTCAGGTGTGGTGTGGGTGCAGGTACTTGAGCGTCATCACGGTGGGCGGAGCTTCAAGCCATGCTTCCCCCGGAGGACCAGCTGCTGCTGCTGCTGCGTTCACATGCTGTAGGACAGGAGGCCTCCATGCTGCGTTCAGGGACCAGAGGACAGAGCAGACACCAGCATGCAGACAGACCCGGTCAGAACCGGTCAGGACCGGTCAGAACCGGCCAGGACCGGTCAGAACCTCCACCAATCAGGAACAAAGGAGCCCGAAGACGTTCAGAAGCAAGAAACTCTTTATTGTCGGGTGCAAATCTACATGATAGAAAAGAGGAGAGTCGTGCTGCTTCTGTTAGTGGGGGGGTTGCTAGGCAACCAGTGCTGGGGGGGGGCTTTACTTTATCACCTGGTAATGATCGAGGGGCGAGAAGTTGATGTAATAAAATAAACGACTGAAAAGTCTTTCTGACGGAGACGTCTGAGCGGCGGGAACTTTCCACATGGAAATCAATTCAAATCATTAACTCTTGACCAGATTTGTCAGGAAGTTCCTACTCCGGATGATTCTGCAGGTTCCCGTTAAAACCCCCGACGCCTGGACCTGCGGTCCCGCCAGAACCGGACCACTTCCTGTTTACGTGTCCAGCGCTGGGCGCTAGGGCTGGGCGATATATCCAGATTTTAATATATATCGATATATTTTCAAACGCCATATGGTACGAGACAATATCGTTTATATCGATTTAAAAAAATATATATATATATTTATTTTTTTTAAGATTTTGATATAGCTTATTTTGTGACAAATTGACTTGAATGTTTTATTTGAGATTTGCACAAATGTTTTGTTATTTGCACAACTGTCAACCTCAGTGGAAAAGTCTGCCTGTTACTGTCTACATTGTATTAATTGCACAGTGTATTTTAATTTAATTGTTATGCAGGAAAGGGATATTTGTTTTATTTTATTCAAGAAGCATTTTATTCTATATATGCAGGCAGTTTATTTTTATTTCATTTGTTTTATACATTTTGATATTGTGCAGACCTCTGTTAATAAAGGAACCTGTGTGACATTTGGCACGAGGCATTGTATTAAAACTGACTGTTTTTTTAAGGGTTTGCCTCAGAAAAAATGAAGCTAACAGAGATGCTAACAGAGATGCTAACAGAGATGCTATGCTATAATGCTTTGGGGGAAACCCCAATTATGGCACAGAAAAAATATCGATATATATCGAGTATCAACATTCAGCTAGAAAATATCCAGATATGACTTTTGGTCCGTATCGCCCAGCCCTAGCGGTCGCCTAGCAACACCGGCTGCAGTGAGGTCACAGCTGCAGCCGCCAATCAAACCGCAAGGGATCATGGGACACGATGGGCCGCGAAGGACTCCATATCTGCACGTGACTGATTGATTCGACGCTCGTCTCTCCCGGTCTGGAAAGTTTCCCGGAGGTCCTGGAACCTGATTACGACCCTAAAAACCGCCCAGAACCGGCTTCAGACGGGACCCAAGTCCCCCCCCCCCCCCCGCTTTAATCAATGATCAGCCGTGATTAGAGCAGCAGATAAAACCCGCTGTGATGTCATCGCCCCCCGCGGGACGGGAACCGTATTGCTTTTGCCTGGGAACCCCAAGGGCTCATGGGAAATGCGGTCCACACAGCAGTGCGGTCACTCGTGCGTTAGTCCGGAATCACACCAAGCTGCTAGTCGTCACACGTGGAGCTACGTCAGTCCACCCAAGCGTGTTAGTAGGGCTGTGCGATTAATCGATTTTAAATCTAAATCGGATTTTTTATTGAAGACGATGTTAAAAAAAGGAAAATCGGAAAATCGATTTTCCTTTTTTGCAGCTGCATTACAGACAGAGCTCGTCTAGTCATCTTTGTTTGGTCAAGAAAATGGTAAATGTTGTCACTTTACTAAACTCAAGGAGGATTTACAGTATCTTTCAGTTGCACTTCATTCCCAATAGGGAAATTTGTTTGCTATTTTTCTTTAAAATAAAGATAAAATATTTGAAACAATTTATTCCATTGTCTTTTGTAGTTTTACCAAAAAAATCGAAATCGAAAATCGGGTTTTCAGAGAAAAAAATCGGGATTTTATTTTTGTCCAAAATTGCCCAGCCCTACGTGTTAGCGCTGCTAGCATCCCCCATTCAGACCGGTGGCCGGAGCTAGCCGCTAGCTGCTAGCCGCTACCCCCCCCACATTTAAAACCAACCGGCAAAGAGGGAGAAAAAGGCAAAAAGATCATCAACGAAACAAGGCACTTGTGGAGAAAAGAACGCGTGGGCGGAGTCACGGGGGGGCGGAGTCACGGGGGGCGGGGTCACCATCCTGATTCTTCTTCTCCGACACGTCCATCTCTCCTAAACGCTCTTTATAGCAAATCTCTACAAAATATTTCTGTACAACTGAATCTGAAAATATCTGGTAATAATATCTGGTAAATAAATAAACGTCCTGCCGATTAGGGCGGAGCAGGAAGTGATGTCATCACCTCCTCCGCTGGGGTTTTACATTCACAATTGTGCCAGTGAGGTTCCATCGGGGGGGGCGGGGCGTGTGGGGGGGCAGTGGTAATCACGATCCTTTAAAAACTACAAGTCACACAATCCCCTGTGCTCGTTTAGTCTCTTAAAGCATTAACCGTGCCGGCCGTTTAGCTCGTTAGTGCTGGTTACCGTGGGCAACCGCGGGTTACACAGCTAGCGTGTTAGCGGTCCCGGGCTACGACGTGGCCGGGGGCAGCGCGGCGTAGCAGCAGGGGCGGGGCAGCCGGGGGTCCCGGTGTCTGTCGCCGGCGCCGCCGCGGGGCGGCGGGGGGTAACGTACGGAGGAGGGCGGGTCGGCGGCGCCGCAGGGCAGCCGGGGGGAGGAGGCGGAGCGGTGGGTCGCCGCGGCGACGCCGGAGCCGGAGCGGTCGCCCTGGCTCAGGTTCCTCTTGCGTTCCCGGACCAGCGCCCTCTGGTGGCGCTTCATCCGCTGCAGCTGCTCCTCCGCCGTCATCCGGCCCCGGGGGGGGGCCCCGGCGGGCGGGGGGGCCTCGGGGGGCGACGCCAGGCGCTCCAAGGCACTCCTGGGTCTCTCCTGGGGGGACAGGAAGCAGAGAGGTACTGGGAGGAACCACAGACCCCACACCCACCCACCTGGGGGTTCCTGGTTCTCCCCACTTTCAGAAGGTTTTTTTTTTGATTGATTGATTGATTGATCTTTATTTCGAGCATATTATAAATAAAAAAGAAAAACAATTACACAAAACATCAGAAAGGAATACAAATAAACAGTCATTAAACAAAATCAAAGGGAAATAAACCTTCATGCTCGAAAAGGAGTAGGAGGAAGAAAAAAAACTTATGAGGTCCTAACGCTTGTTTCTTTTTCAATTTTGCTTAAATACAAAATAAAAATAAATATAAATAAATATAATATATAGACTTTTGGCGGGAACTCGTTCCACTACTACGGTCCTCACCTGTGGAACAGATTACCAGAGAACTCAGGGCCGCAGAGACTGTTGACATTTTTAAAAAGACCTAACTGAATTTTATTTATTTCATTAATGTGGTTTAGTTTATTTCTATCTAGTTATTTCTTATTATTTTAACTATTTATTTATTTATTTATTTTGATCATGTGCTCAGTATGGTACACTCATTCATAACACGTCGTATAATCATTTGGATCGAAAAGGAATAGGCTGAAGCTCTGAGCTTATAAATGCCTTTAACCTTCACATTATTATTATTTACACTTTCTATAACAAATGCTTTCTAGCATTTCCACCCAAAAAAGAAGCAAACACAAAACACAAAAAAAAAATATATGTAACAACAAAGAACCAGTAAGAAAAGAAAAAAGGAAAATAAATAATAATAATAGTCCTGATTAAAACAAGGACCTATTATCCTTTAATCTTGTTGGTATTTACTAATCATGGTCTGTTTTAAACTATTTTTAAACTGTATGATGTTTTCACTTTGTTTAAGATTATCTGGCAAGCTATTCCACAATTTAACCCCTGTAACTGAAATACACTTTGAAGTGTTGTTTTAACTGTTGGTTTTTTGAGATTATGTTCCCCCCTTAACTCATATTTTTAAACTACTTTAAATAAACTACTTTTATTATGGAATTATTCTTTGATTTTTTTTTTTTTTTTTTAGCTTTATTTTAATGTTGTTTTTACTGTTTAATACATAAACTCCAGATCTTTTTCCTCGTGGGGATCTTCCACACCGGGGACTCGACCTCCTCGGCCTGTGGGGTCGTTGCCGCGGCGATCGCCCTGGTCGGGGTCGTTGGGGAGTCCTGATTGATTGATTGATTGATTGATTTATTTATTTATTTATTTATTCATTTATTCATTTATTCATTCATTCATTCATTCATTCATTCATTCATTCATTCATTCATTTATTTATTTATTTATTTATGATGTTCTTGATTATGTTTTAATGTCTATGTGGGGGAGTGGGTATTAAAGTGAGGAGGTGTGTGAAAATGTGTGTTTTAAACCATGAGTGTGTTTTTCTATGTTAAACCTTAATTTTATTATGTAACTCACTGTTACTATTGTATGAAAAGTGCTATAAATAATAAAAGTTTGATTTTATTTATTTTGATTTGATAAGGTTTCTGGTTCCAGCAGCTCAGGCATCAGCGGTCAACATTTAATGATCAAAATCTTAATTAAAGATGACTCGTTTATGACTACATGTGGCCAGTGATTAACACGTGGGGTTTTTGGTCTTTGGGGTTAAATGTGAAACAAATTTCATACAAATTTTGTCAAATCATACACTTTCATTGTTATGCTGATGATACGCAGCTCTATTTGTCTATGAAGCCGGATGAAACAGAACCGTTAGTTAAACTTCAGGCATGTCTTATGGACATCAAGGACTGGATGTCCAGAAATTTCCTGCTTCTAAATTCAGATAAAACAGAGGTTATCATTCTTGGTCCAGAGCATCTTAGGAAGGGATTAGATGGTGTTGCGATGGCTTCCAGTGCAACTGTGAGAAATCTTGGTGTTATTTTCGATCAGGATTTGTCGTTTAAACCATATGTCAATCAGGTTTGTAAAATAGCCTTTTTCCATCTCCGTAATATTGCAAAGATTAGGAAAATCCTCTCACAGAGTGATGCAGAAAAACTAGTTCATGCGTTTGTATCTTCTAGACTAGATTACTGTAATGTGTTGTTAGCAGGATGTCCAAGTAATTTGCTGAATAGGCTCCAGCTGATCCAAAATGCAGCAGCACGAGTACTGACAGGAATTAGCAGGAGAGACCACGTCTCTCCAGTGTTAGCGTCGCTCCATTGGTTACCCGTAAAATTCAGAATCCAATTTAAAATTGTATTACTTGCGTATAAAGCCCAAAACGGCTTAGCTCCGCATTATTTGCAAGACCTGATAGTGCCTTATGTTCCTGTCAGAGCTCTCCGTTCTCAGAGTGCAGGTTTACTTGTAGTTCCTAGAGTATCTAAATGTAGATTTGGAGGGCGGGCGTTCTGCTATCAGGCGCCACTACTATGGAACCAACTTCCAATCTGGGTTAAGGGGGCTGACACCACCTCCACCTTTAAAACTAAACTTAAAACATTTCTGTTTAGTAAAGCCTATAGTTAGTGTTTAGTAAACCTCTAGCTGGTGTTGGTAAATCTCTAGGTAGTGTAAACTTTAGTGTGTCAGAGTCGCTCCTGTGGTTTCTTGTGCTGGCCCCCCCCTTCTCCTCCCTTTTCTCTCTTTTGTCCATGTTGCAGCATCCTTTGCCGGACACCGGAACCTGCAGGTGGTCGTGGGTGGCTTGTAGCTTGCATTACGGAGCACAAGTCTTTCCCCGACCCTGCACCCCAACCTGGGACTTGCTGATTGGGCCGGAGCTTCGGGAGCTGCGTGCTGGCCTGCGGTCCCCACCCCTGGTCATCCCGTTGCTGCCCCCCCCTTCTCCTCCCTTTTCTCTCTTTTGTCCTGCAGGTGGCCATGGGTGGCTTGTAGCTTGCATTACGGAGCACAAGTCTTTTCCTGACCCTGCACCCCAACCTGGGACTTGCTGATTGGGCCGGAGCTTCGGGAGCTGCGTGCTGGCCTGCGGTCCCCACCCCCGGTCATCCCGTTGCTGCTTCCACCTGCCTGCTGTGCTGTTGCCGTCCCTGACCCACCAGTCTGGCCCTCGGCAGGAGGGTCCCCCCTGATGAGCCTGGTCCTGCTCAAGGTTTCTTCCCTCCTAAAGGGGAGTTTTTCCTTGCCACTGTTTGGCTTAAGGTTTTTCTCCCACTAGGGGAGTTTTTACCTGCCATTGTTTATGTAATAACTGCTCGGGGGTCATGTTCTGGGTATGGGTCTCTGTAAAGCGTCTAGAGACAACTCTGTTGTATTAGACGCTATATAAATAAAATTGAATTGAATTGAATTGAATCAAAGACCTAATTTCTGCTAGAACGTCATAAAAAGGGCGGGAAAGTGGGGAAGTCTTTGTTCATCCATTTTACAACGAACTACTGAGAAACTGCCAATCAGATTTTTTTTTTAATTAATGAGAGTAAAGAATAAGTTCATGAAACCTGGACAGTAAGGGTTTGGCAAAAATATCGATATGGCAATATATCGCGATACTTTTCCACCTGATTCAATATCGATATTCAAAATTTGAATATCAATTTATTTATTTTTAAATATTTTTTATCCCCGATTTTTCCCCATTCTATCACCCAGTGCTCCTACCTAAGTGACAGTCCTGGGCATTGCCACTTTCTACCAACGGCCCTGCACTGAGCTCAGGTTTTATTTCACATTTCATTTTATAATTTATTTTTTATATAACACAATTGCCTGTCCTTAAAAAATGAAAAATAATGTACAGAGGTTTATTTATTTATGGATTTATATCTATACTGATCACTGTGCCTGTCCTTGGTTTTAGATAGGACATTTTATTTACTTTTTGTATGAAAAGCGGCAAAGTTGAATAAAATATCTATTTTAAGGAAGTACCCATCTTTCTTGTGTTTATTATCATTTGCCACATAATTAAAGCAACCTCATACTAAATTTAATGTTAATTTCATATGATGTAAATAATATGAAAAACATAAACAAATATGTTGTAACTTGAGCTTGTATAGTTATAATAAAACATTGTTTTGACTCAGTTTGTCCCATGAATTGTCACTATAATCTGATGAACGTGACACTCGGATTTTAAGATCCATAAAGATTTTTACAGTTTTCAGCAAACTTTATATATCGCAGTATCGTATCGTGACTCAGGTATCGTGATGTGTATTGTATCGCGAGGTCCTTGGCAATACCCACCCCTACTGGACAGGCAGCACCTGAACCCCCCCCAACCCCCCCGCCGTTGTCCATTAATGCAGAGACCCGGAGACAGCAGGACTCACCTTGGCTGCAGAGCCGCCGCCACGTCTCCTCAGGGTGACGTAGGAGGCGATGGAGCTGGACTGGTGCAGCTGAGACGCCGCCCCTGCAAAACGCCGTCAGTGAGGTCACATGATCAGAGGAGATACGAGACAGATGACATCACTTCCTCCTGAGCTTCAGTCTGAGGCCAAGTTTACACATAGCCGGGTATTTATAAAAACGGATATTTCCCTCTCTACGTTTTGAAAAATATCCTCGTTTACACGAACCTGCATAAATATCTGTTAAGGTGCTATGAGCAGCCAAACCTGCAGGGGGCAGTGTAACGAGAAGATAAAGTCATGCTAGCCAATCAGAATCCTGGAAAAAAACATCAACAAATGACACGAGTAACTTCCAGTTACTTCCAAGATGAACCAGAGTCTTTGGTTTGGAGTGACAGAGAAGTGGAGTTACTTTTAAGTGTGACTTTAGAATATAAAACACGTAAAATACAAGAAAATATTGACGGTTACAAACTAATTGTAAACACAGGTCGCACATAGGAATGATATGATAAATGATAAATTCCCGTTGATGACGTTTTTGTGTAAAACTGATTTAAGGAAGGAAGGAAGGAAGGAATGAAGAAAGAAAGGAGCCAGAAAGAAAGAAAGAAAGAAAGAAGGAAAGAAAGGAGCCAGAAAGAAAGAAAGAAAGAAAGAAAGAAAGAGAAAGAAAGAAAGAAAGAAAGAGAATGAAAGAAAGAAAGAAAGAAAGAAAGAAAGAAAGAGAATGAAAGAAATGAGAAAGAAAGAAAGAAAGAAAGAAAGAAAGAAAGAAAGAGAAAGAAAGAAAGAAAGAGAATGAAAGAAAGAAAGAAAGAAAGAAAGAAAGAAAGAAAGAAAGAAAGAAAGAAAGAAAGAAAGAAAGAAAGAAAGAAAGAAAGAAAGAAAGAAAGAAAGAAAGAAAGAAAGAAAGAAGGATAAATTCCCGTTGATACGTTTTTGTGTAACAAACATGGTGGATCTGAGAGCGAGATAGAGAGTTTTTCAAAATCTCCACTTTGGCCAGAGTTTTCAGAAATGATCGTTTTTGGAGACTTTGAGCTTTTTTTTCGTGTAAACGAACGGCCAAAACGCATGAAAACGCCTCAGTTTTTGCTCCGTGTAAACGGGGCCTGAACCACAAACCACAGAAGAAGAACCAGACGACCCTGCGACCTCACGTCAGGATTTGTGGTTTAAACATCAGATTAATCAGGTCTCTGTAAACCCCGCCCCCCCAGGAAGCCCCGCCCCCAGGAAGCTCCGCCCACATGAAGCTCCGCCCCCCAGGAAGCTCCGCCCCCGGTACCTTTGGGGTAGAAGTGGAAGTCGACGGCGTCGGCGCTGACCCCCGGGAGCTCCGGCTCGCTCAGGTACGACCTCAGATCAGCCTGAAACACACGAGACAGGAGGTTTGTTAGGAATCTTTATTTCGGCTTGTACACACTTTTTGCAGAACAAGATGAAAAGGAAAGAAAAAAACAACATTTCTTTTGCTGAAAAGGTGCAGCTGAAGCCGTAGCTTATAGGGCCGGCCCTTTTTTCTTATGATCAGCAAAAATTAGTGATGCACCGATTGTTCGGTAACCGAAATTGTTCGGCCGAAAATGGGAAAAAAACACTTTTGGTGTTCGGTGGAATAAGTGGGAAAAAAACCGAACAATTAATAACGGCGTTGTAAAATAAGGAAATAGACTGGTCGCTCCGTCCCGTAACGTTGCGCACTACATAAATCGTTGGCCAACCAAAAACTAAGAATTTTACCTGGTTTTGGTTCCACCAGGAGGTGGAACCAAAACAACAGAATGCTGGGAAATTAAATATTTTTCATTTTTTTATGTTCAATAAATATTTTCTACCTTGTAATTTTGTAAAAGATTTTTTTCTTTTAAAAGCATGCCTAAATCAAAAGTATTTGATTTATGCAATGGTGAAAAAATTGGCAAAATAAATGAAAAACTGCTGAAGAACCATGTTCGGTTTTGTTCTGTATTCGGCCAAGTGTTTATTATTATTTTCGGTTTCGGCCACAAATTTTCATTTCGGTGCATCACTAGCAAAAATATGAGACATTAGCTTTTACTCCGTGGAAACAATCAATACATAAAGAAGACAAAAATAAGTAAGACAAAATATAAAATTGACGTTTCACATTCTAGAATGTTTTTGATAGTATACTTTATAATTATAGTGTTTTATATTTATTTACAGTATTTTCTTTAAACATTTTCTTAAACTTGAGGATAGAACGACACATTTTTAGGTTTTTATTACAACTATTCCAAATTTCTCTAGCCCAGGGGTCGGCAACCCGCGGCTCCTGAGCTCTTTAGCGCCGCCCTAGTGGCTCCTGGAGCTTTTTCAAAAATGTTTGACCTTTTTTTTTTCTTTTCTTTTTTTCTTCTCTTTTTTTCCTTTTTTCTCCTTTTTTTTACTTTTTTTCTCCTTTTTTTCCCCCTTTTTTCTCTCTTTCCCTTTCTTTTTTAATCTAGACATTTCAAGATTTTTCTCGACATTTAGACTTTTTTCTCGAAGTGCATAATGAAAAAGACAATCTTTGCCCAGTTCTTACTAATATAGATACATGCAGCATGTGTTGTCTTCATTCTAAGGCTTATACAAGACTTTTCATTTTATGCGGCTCCAGACATATTTGTTTTTTGTGTTTTTGGTCCAATATGGATCTAAAACATTTTGGGTTGCCGACCCCTGTTCCAGCCTTAATCGATGTCCATCTCTTTTTAATATTAGTTCTTGCTGTCGTCGTCTCAAACATGAGTTTCCCCCTCAGGTCAGAGAGGGTTTCTTTTATCTGGAACAAATCCTGAATGTAGTTTGGAAGCAGTTTCTGCTGCTTTAAAGGCCAATAGAACAGTTTTCTGCTCTACTATATCATGGAATTTTAAGGTATTATATTTCATAAAAAGATTATTTGTTGGTTTATAATAGTCAGATCTATTAATTATCCTTAACGCTCTTGTTTTATAGCTGTTACCCCATACCTCCACACCAGGGGCGAAAATCCCATTTCATAGTTGGGGGGGACAATAAACAGTAACATTTTAGAGAATAAATCCAGGGGGGGACAAGGAATAAAAGTTTTAGCCTTCCTTTAATACAGCATTTTGACATTTTCATCTCTATCTCGCAAACAGGCAGAAGACCTTTCTTAGAGTAATACAAAACAATGGTATTAGGGGGAAGGTGCAATAATACAATAATAATACAGCACATCTGACATAATACACTGCAAAAACCCACAATCTTAACTAGGGATGTTAATAATTAATCGATTTTCGATTAATTGCCGTTATGAAATTACCCGATTAAAATTAACGATTACAATTAATCTTTTTTTTTTTTTTTTTTTTTTTTTTTTTAATTTTTTTTTTTTTTTTTTTTTTTTTTTTTTTTTTTTTTTTTTTTATCCCGGTTTTGTCCCCATTTTATCACCCAGTGCTCCTATCTAACAGTCCTGTGCATTGCCATCCTCTACCAACCCCGGGAGGGCCCTGCACTGAGCTCAGGTCTCCTCCCTGAGGAGTGAGCAGGCCGCATCTTTTCACCAGACAGGGTGGGGTTTCTCTGGCCGGACGTAGCGCGTGGAAGGATCACGTTATTCCGGCCAGATCCTCCCCACCCCATCTGGTGCCCCGGTTGGCCAGAGGGGGCATGTATAGCCCAGGACTGTGTGCATGTTTTTGTGAGGGTAGCTCCCATT
The DNA here is from genome assembly GCF_033807715.1 of Cololabis saira. Taxonomy (NCBI): domain Eukaryota; kingdom Metazoa; phylum Chordata; class Actinopteri; order Beloniformes; family Belonidae; genus Cololabis; species Cololabis saira. Next base: position 3,481,702 of record NC_084591.1, read on the forward strand.
AGCTACTCAGGGGAACACGGGGAGAACATACAAACTCCACACAGAAAGAGAACTAACAGAACTAACACGCACTTCAGCGCCCACAGCGTCCCCGGCGGGAATCAAACCCAGGACCTTCTTGGCTCTGCGTTGTTGTAACGCGGAACCATAAATCAGCCTTCACCCGGTACATACATAGGTTCCTCTAAACATCTGTCCCCGCTACAGTTTTAACTAAAAGAAAATGTGCTCCAATACAGCAGGTCTCATCATTTTATTTTGAACACTGCCAAAACTCTAACTTAAAACGTAACTAGAACTTAAAATTTGCTTGACACAAATGACACTATTATGGCTGCTGCTACTACTAATAGCCTTGAAGTGCACTTTATATTATATTCCTTGTGGTACAAAAATTTCTTTTTGTTACTTTTGTATCAAATAAATATTTGATTAAGGAATACATTAAAATGTCCTTTGTATTTTATATAAGCAAAAAAAATTATGTTTGTATCTCAGATGGGGGAAAAACACCGCTTATCAACTAATCGATGATCGATCGATAAGGTTATCAACTATCAATTAATGAAATAATCGATAATTTGCATCCCTAATCTTAACAAGAATATTTGTCTTATTTCTAGTTAAAATGTCTCATTTTTAGTTTAAAAAAATCTCATTACACTTAAAACAAGACTCATCACTGGAAAAAAACAACAATTTTCACCTGTTTCAAGTAGATTTTCACTTAAAATAAGTAGAAAAATCTGCCAGTGGAACAAGATTTTTTTTGCTTGTAATGAGAAGATAAATCTTGTCCCACTGGCAGATTTTTCTACTTATTTCAAGTAAAAATTTACTTGAAACAGGTGAAAATTGTCAAATAATTAATTTTTCATTCATCACTACTAAATACTACTGCATTGTTCCAAAATTATTAATTCTGTCTCAAATGATTCTAGGGGGGGACAGCTTTACTAATGGGGGGGACTTGTCCCCCCTGTCCCCCCTGGGATTTTCGCCCCTGCTCCACACAATAAGTCATGTATGGAACTATGAGTGAGTTATACAGGTGGGGCCGGGGGGCGGGGCTAGTGGCCGGGGCCTCAGCGTACCTTACAGTCTCCGTTGGCGACGTACGGCCCCGGCTCTCGGTCCCGCCTCCTGCCGTCCGACTGGCGCTTGAGGCCGCGCACCGAGGTGTGGCGGACGGCCGACGCCTCCCTGGGGAGGGGCGGCACCGCCGGGGGCGTGTCCTCGGCGTCGTAGAGGCGGGGCAGCGGCGGTCTGGGCGGGGCGTCCTCCTCCGCCTGTCCAATCAGGGGGCAGAGATTTTCACACGTTCAACACCGGGACGACACGTCTCACCTGAACTCTGACCCTGGATTCACTGAAAGCATCAAAAATCTCCAGACGCTGCTTGGTGGATTCACACTATAGTCTGTCGACGCCTGCAGAGGGCGGGGCTAAAGCTGCGCTGCAGAATTGGAGGGTACAAAGTGCATATAGTCTACGTATCTATATATAAAGTGCACATATCTATATTAGGGGTGTGCAAACAAGGGTACCTCACGATTTGATTCGATTTCGATTATTGGAGCTTCGATTCTTCGACTCTTCGATTCTAACGATTGTCGATTCGATTATTGGTGCCACGATTCTTCGATTATTGTGATTTTTTATGCTTTTTTCCATACAAGATTGATTTTGTCTTCATCTGTGGCTACATTTGTAAATAAATACCCAATCAATTAACTCAGTTCCTCTAACAACACTCATTAAGTAAATAACAAGGTTTTTTGAACATTTGACATGTATTTTTCAAAGACACAAAATAATGTATTTTATGACTATGTAAACATTTGCTCTTTGACTTCCTTAACTTTGACCAGGGAAAGCTGCACTTGCATGAGAGCGCCCTCTATTGGTGGGAAACACTGAAAACGGTCAAGCCCTGGATTTAATGAGTTCATTAATTCAAGTAAACAAGATATGTACTTAGTGTAAACATATCTGCCATATTTCAAGTGAACAATAAGAAATGTGCATTCTTAAAAATGAAATGATTCAGCAGCTTATTCAGTCTGGAATCTGGATAGGATAACTTAAAAAAAAAAAAAAAAAAAAAAAATCGATTCCAAATCGTCACGTGACGCATCGCCATACATCGACACATCGATGAATTGCACCCACCTCTAATCTATATATAGCTGCACATCTTCAGTTTCCTATTTCACCATGGATCACATTTTGAGAACCTTTTTTATATTTTAGCGTTATTTCTGCATAGATAAGAGTTTGATGCTCCTTCACCAGGTTGGTCCTGGATCAACATCAACCATCATCGTTGGTCCCGGTGAAGCTGCAGTCTGTCTGCGGTGAACACTGACACACCGGGTCTGAGCGGATTTGGTCATGATGTTTAAACTGTGTTTTGTGATTAATAAGCGCGTTTATTAATGATTTTGCGTTGGATCGATGTAGCAAATAAAATCGAGTTAGGTGTTTCACATGAGCAGTTCAGGTAAAAACAGCAGTCAAATCAGCAAAAATGTCAGTTTGCTGGATGAAATATATTAATTCCTGATTGAATAAGTTTTTTGGTGAACAGCTATGCTCATGTGTGCATGTGAGTGAGTGTCCGACGCCTCTCGCATCGAGGTGTCATAGACAATGAATGGCAACCGGACACCTATGACACCCGTTCAGTGTGAATCCAGGGTAAGGCCCCTCTCCTCTGAGGCCACGCCCCTCTCCTGGTTCTGGTTCCAGGTCCAGGACCAGGGCCGGGCCCCGGACTCTCGGCGGCGGACACTCACCCACTTTGGCACGGTGCTGCGAGGCAGCGTCTGGGAGCGCTGGGGGGCGGTGGTTCGGGGCGGGGGCTGGACCTCGGCGCCGGGGGACGACCCGCCCGGGTCGGAGACCGAAGGCACTAGTTTCCTCTCTGCAGCAGAACCAGGACAGAATACATCAGAGTCACACAGAGACCCGGACAGACCCGGACAGACCTGAAAGGACCAGAACTACAGAAGAGTATTAGGGGCACGCAGGAGAAAAATAAAAATAATATTTTAGAGGAGGAAGATATTTTTTTCATTATGCACTTCGAGAAAAAAGTCAAAATGTCGAGAAAAAAGTCGAAATGTCGAGTTTAATATTGAAGTACGATTTCGAGAAAAAAGTTGAAATGTTGAGAAAAAAGTCTAAATGTCAAGAAAAAAGTTGAAATGTCAAGAAAAAAGTTGAAATGTCGACATTAATATTGAAGTACAATTTCGAGAAAAAAGTCGAAATGTTGAGGAAAAAAGTCAAAATTTTGTGAATAAAGTTGAAATGTTGAGAAAAAAGTCGAAATGTCGAGAAAAAAGTCGAAATGTCAAGAAAAAAGTCGAAATGTCGACATTAATATTGAAGTACAATTTCGAGAAAAAAGTCGAAATGTCGAGAAAAAAGTCGAAATGTCGAGATTAATATTGAAGTACAATTTCGAGAAAAAAGTCGAAATGTTGAGAAAAAAAGTCAAAATTTTGTAAATAAAGTTGAAATGTCGAGAAAAAAGTCGAAATGTCAAGAAAAAAGTCGAAATGTCGACATTAATATTGAAGTACAATTTCGAGAAAAAAGTCGAAATGTTGAGAAAAAAAGTCAAAATTTTGTGAATAAAGTTGAAATGTTGAGAAAAAAGTCGAAATGTCGAGAAAAAAGGTGAAATTTCGACTTTATTCTTAAAATTGTATTTCAACATTATGAGCTATGATTAAAACATGTGGTTTTGTGGGAGGAGCTATGATTAAAACATGTGGTTTTGTGGGAGGAGCTATGATTAAATCATGTGTTTCTGTGGGAGGAGCTATGATTAAATCATGTGGGTTTGTGGGAGGAGCTATGATTAAATAATGTGTTTTTGTGGGAGGAGCTATGATTAATGATTGATGATCACATGACACCCACCTGGGTTCTGGACCGAGTCGATGGTGACCTTGTAGTTGGACTTGCTGGCGCTGAGTCCGGCCATGACGTCCTCGATCCTCCACAGCTCGCGCTTCAGGTCGGCCTTGTCCTGCGGCGAGACGGGGGGTTAGCAGCCAGGACACCACACTTCCTGTTCTAAAGCTACAGAACCCTCCTGATGTTCTCTAAACGGGTCAGAACCACGAGGGAGGGAAGCTCCCTGACCTCCTTCATCAGGTTTCATCCTCCACTCGGAGCTCGGAGAACCTGAGTTCCCCCTCAAACACTCGGCATCATGGGAAAATAAAGCAATAAACCAAGACGAGTCTTGGTTACGCCTATATGGAGCTAGAACAGTACAATATAAAACTTTTGGTATTTTGTTGTTTATGCCCAAAAAAGGAATGTTTTGTTGGACACAAGAATAACTAGTGCCATGTTTTTGCCTTTAGATATGTTTAAAGGTATGAAAACATGAAAGTTTTCAGTTATAATTGCATAAATTGTCTATATTTAATTACTTTATGTACTGTCTTAGGGTTTCATTTTCATAAAATGCTAAAAACCAAATTATCAAACATTAAAACTGAAAAAGAACGAAAATGGAAAAAATTAAAATGGAATGTGTTAAAAACTAAAACTGATTTCCTGCGTCTCTGTTTCCTCCCTGGATCTGTTTGGTAATTCTGACCCACGATGTTTCTGTTTCAGTTCTATCAGCATTCTGGGATCTGATTGGTCCTTACAGCATCATTAGCTGCAATACTTGCTGTTGAATCTCAATATAATACTAGTAGTAATATGTTGCAGAACTACAGTCATATAATTCATGCAACAGCTCAAAAAACAGTTTTAATAACACTAACCCAAATCAATATCGGAATCGAATCAAATCTTGATAATTGATTCTGAATCTTAAGAATTGGAATCGAATCGATTCTTATTTGAATCAATCCCCAGCTCTAAGCAGAACTTAATGTAAATAGACCCAGAACACTTTATTTTGTTGGGGTGCGTTCTTACAAGGAAGTTATCTGATTGGTTGCAGATCATTCCCTGTTTTAAGTCAGGGGAGTCTCAGAATTCACACACAAAAGCAGCGAAGACACAGACCCAACACCGTTGGTAGATCAGGTTGTATTTGTGTAACTGGTCCTACAGACCTCTGAATCGGTCTGTGCATTTATGACTATGAGACTGTTCTAGCTCCGTACATCTGGACCTCCTGGTCTAGCCTGCTGGTCTCTCACCTGGGCCGTGGCGCCGCGGCTAACGTGCGCCTGCAGCGCCGCCCTCAGCTGCTCCAGCGACGCCTCCAGGCCGCCGTACTCCTGCCAAGCCTTCGTCATTTCCTGCAGGAGGAGCAGAGCAGCAGTCAGGCGCCGGCGGCGAGGACACGCCCACTCAGACTCAGGCCCCGCCCCCTCATGCTGGCTTCACACTGAAAGCGTTAAAAATCTCCTCACGCCTGCATCGCGCTGCTTGGTGGATTCACACTGAAAGCTGCTGCACTGTCGACGCCTGCAGTGGGCGGGGCTAAAGCTGCAGAACTGGAGGGAACAAAGTATATATCCTACACATATCCAGAGGTGTCAAGTAACATAGTACAAATACTTCGTTACCTTACTTAAGTAGAAATTTTGGTTATCTATACTTCACTGGAGTAATTATTTTTCAGACGACTTTTTACTTTTACTCCTTACATTTTCACGCAATTATCTGTACTTTTTACTCCTTATATTTTAAAAACAGCCTCGTTACTCTATTTCATTTCAGCATTTAAATAAAAACTATCCAGTTAAATTGCTCCATCCAGATAGAGTGAATTTGGTTGTGGTTGTTTCAGATGTTCTTGTCCAGTTTTGTTCTTACATCCGTTTCCTCAGATTCCTGCAACTAAACTTGGATGTACATTCCAATAAAGGTTAGGATAAATGATAACATGAACATGAACGTTTGACTTTTTGCACCATTACAATACTTATAGGTAACTAGTCATCATATCTCCTGCTCTCTGAAACACATGTTAATGCTCAATAGTACACATATATGCTTCTTTAATATATTTATATTAACACATGTTAATGCTCAATAGTACACATATATGCTTCTTTAATATATTTACATTATACTAAGATACATTCATTTTCAATGGCTTTTGTCCTTAATGGCTTTTTTCCCCCTTACATTACTTTTACTTTTATACTTTAAGTAGTTTTGAAACCAGTACTTTTATACTTTTACTTGAGTAAAAAAACTTGAGTTGATACTTCAACTTCTACAGGAGTATTTTTAAACTCTAGCATCTATACTTCTACCTGAGGAATCAATGTGAATACTGAAGACACCTCTGCACATATCTTTAAATAGCGTGCTCATCTTCAGTTTCCTATTTCACCATGGATCACAGTTTTGGAAGCCTTTCTTTATATTTTAGCGTTATTTCTGCATAGATAAGAGTTTGATGCTCCTTAACCAGGTTGGTCCCGGATCAACATCAACCATCATCGTTGGTCCCGGTGAAGCTGCAGTCTGTCTGCGGTGAACACTGACACACCGGGTCGGAGCGGATTTGGTCATATTGTTTAAACTGTGTTTTGTGGTTAATAAACACGGTTTGTAATTATTTTGCGTTGGATTGATGTAGCAAATAAAATCGTTGGGACCGTCCAGCTCCTCAACCATCAGATATTGTTTCACATGAGCAGTTCAGGTAAAAACATCAGTCAAATCAGCAAAAATGTCAGTTTGCTGGATGAATCCTCCTTCTCTTTCCCCCATTATAGCACTTTAACTTTAAACCCTCAGCACTTTAATCGTAACCAGCACTTTAACTTACTCTGGCACTTTACCGCCTAAACTTTTAACTGCTAAATGTGAAACTATGTGTGTAATGTATTCACTATTGTAATATATGTAAATGTCTGTAAGATCGTGTTAGTATGAAGATTTATGTGTCAGGTTGTTCTCCTGTTCCTTCTATCTTAAATAGAAGCAAAATAACAAGAACAGAAACTTTTTGCAGGTTTTATTTGTATTTGTTTTAACTTGTTGTTTAACTTGTCTTTCTTTTATATTTTTAGCCGGGGGACTGCCAATGGAAACTAGCTCTGTAGCTAAAATTGGGTGCATTTGCATTTTTAATTCTAAATGTATATGAATGTACACTGTTCTCAAATAAACTGAATTGAAATATATTAATCCCTGATAAAATAAGTTTGTTAGTGCACAGCTCTGCCCATGTACGCATGTGAATGAGTGTATGTTTGTGTGTACATGAAAGTACAATCTGCATTGAGGTTTCTCGCTTCGGGAATCACGGTCTGTGATTGGACGCTGCCTCGGTGTCACCGCTGCTTATTTGCTTAAAGTTGAGATTTTTCAACTTCAAATTGACGCTCTGCTCTGGCTGCTCCCGACGCCTCCCGCCGCGCGCTTTCATAGAAAATGAAAGGCAGCCGGACACCTATGCTGCTCGTGACGCTATCAATGTGAATCCAGGGTCAGACCCGGGCCCCGCCCCCCCAGACCCGGTATTTTATTTATTTATTTTTATTTATTTATTTAAAGGTTTACATTACAGGGACAGTGCACATTAATAACACATTTAAACCAATGTAAAATGTGCCGTAATTAGCCAAAAAGGCTATTTTGCATCCGCTGTCCCTGGACTGATGTAAAAATAGTCAACCTAAAAGAAAGAATTATTAGATACAATCAATAAAACATTTCCGAATAAAGAAGCTATATCAGAATAGAGATTAAGAGGTAAAAACTAAGCAAAAATACATAAACACACAGGTTAACATAAACTCAACAACAGACAATTGCTACAAACGAAAACAGAAACAACATGAAGCAGCAACAGTAACATCAGCATTAATAACACGAGACACAGTAACATTAACATTAATAACACACTAACAGGCCAAAAACAAACAAGACAAAAGCACTAAACACAGAATAAAAAGCCGTGCACAAAAAGCAACATTATGACTAGACAAACTAATAGGCAACGGTACCGTGGAGCGGCGGGAGATCTGGGCCCGGATGGAGACCAGGTCCTCCTGCAGGAGCCTCTGCTGGTAGGAGATCTTGCTCAGGTGGGCCGGCTGGTCCTGGTACTGCTCCATCTGCTGGTGGGACACGTCCAGGATCCGCTCCAGCTGGTCCTGGAGGGGGAGAGGTTAGCACCGGGCTGGACCAGAACCTGGACCAGAACCTGGACCAGAACCTGGACCAGAACACCTGGACCTGAAACCTCCTGCAGGTCTGAGATGGTTCTGGTTTTTTGATTTGATTTGATTTATTTTGTACATGTAAAAAACAACAATTCAAGAGAAGATAAGAAAACAAAACAAAGAATTTCATACTTTTACACTTGATATCTTAATTTACATGTGCAAAAAGGAGTAGGAAGAAGTGTGAACTTATTTAATCCTACTAGGAATGGGTGATATTTTACCGTTCACGATAAACTGTCAAAAAAATTCCCCACGATAAGAATTTTTCATCTCACGGTAAAAACAATAAAATCCTGTTGATGACGTTTTTGTGTAAAACTGATTTATGGTTCTGCGTTAAATCCACGCACAACGTATATGAAGGAAGGAAGAAAGGAAGGAAGAAAGAAAGAAAGAAAGAAAGAAAGAAAGAAAGAAAGAAAGAAAGAAAGAAAGAAAGAAAGAAAGAAAGAAAGAAAGAAAGAAAGAAAGAAAGAAAAATTCCCATTGGTGTAGTTTAGTAGCATTTAGTATCTTTTAGAGCAGTGATTTGGCTCCAAAGACTGAATGTGGTGATAGATTTATATTTACAAAGATGGAGTTGAATTGGTATTTTTTTTATCGTCAATTTTATCATTATTGGGATAAATGCCAGAAATTATCGTGATACATTTTTTAGTCCATACCGCCCATCCCTAAATCCTACCCCCATTCACTGATCATTTAACCCTTATTTATAAATACTCACACACTGTACTCACACTGCTAAATAACAGTATCATTATTATTATTATTATATTTATATACTGTAATTATACATACAGACACACACATAGTTGAATATTTCTATATATTTGTACACACATGCCCATATAAATATTTATATAAATGTACTTATTTACACTATACTGTCTCTATTAACTGCATCTGCTCTATATATCTATGTATATATCTACTACACACACACACACACACACACACACACACACACACACACACACACACACACACACACACACACACACACACACACACACACACACATCGTCTCTAGTTGCCACGGTAACAAGCCCCACATGAATTTATCCAGTCCTTTGGTCAGAATGTTGACATTAATTTTATGTAAATAACAGCTTCATGAAATCATAATGTGTTGTTTTCTGCAGCGAGGCGAGTTTTGGAACATTTAAACGATGTCTCTACGACTACCTGTTGCCTAGCAACAAGCGTCCAAAGGTAAATTGACATTTTTTCAAATATTCAAAAGCATATTCAAATTCATAATTAGCACGATGAGGCTGTACGATCCTCAAGTCCCGAACGTTTAACGTTTGAACGCCGAGAAAAAGGGGACGGAATTTTCACCATTTCCCTATCGTTGCCAAGGTAACAGTTTTGAAAGAGAAAAGTCAATCCCATCGAGGCGCGATGACAAAGATCTTCTATACACAAGATAGCGCATTGCCGTTACTGGCAATGGTATGAAATGGTATACACTTCCTGTCTCCTAAGTGGGCGTGGCCGCCCCTCTGACCTCACTTCCTGTCTCCTAAGTGGGCGTGGCCGCCCCTCTGACCTCACTTCCTGTCTCCTAAGTGGGCGTGGCCGCCCCTCTGACCTCACTTCCTGTCTCCTAAGTGGGCGTGGTCGCCCCTCTGACCTCACTTCCTGTCTCCTAAGTGGGCGTGGTCGCCCCTCTGACCTCACTTCCTGTCTCCTAAGTGGGCGTGGCCGCCCCTCTGACCTCACTTCCTGTCTCCTAAGTGGGCGTGGCCGCCCCTCTCCTCACATCGTTTTGGAACATACAACACTAGATACAGTACAACTTTCTCCCAAAAAGACAAATAATAAAAATAACAGTATTATTAAGCAAAGAAGCAAGTTTTATTTTAGTTTTAAACTTCATTTTATCCGATGGGAAAACGATGAGAGCCAAATCTGGCGAGAGTGTGTTGCTCAGACAGAGACAGGTCTCAAACAAAGTTCATTGCCGGTCTGAAAATGTCCATTTTGGTGTCAGAATGTTCAGAAGGTTTGTGGCTTTTGAAAAATGGGTCCCATATTTACTTAGGTTACTATGGGGCGAAGGAATTGGTAATAATCTGTGCTCACGTTCACTTTTCCCATAGGACTCAATAGACTCAGGACCTACTTCCTGTCTCCTAAAGGGGCGTGGCAGTCACGTGACACAGATACAGGAAACACAACCGTAGTGGGGGGTAGAGTTTATTGAACGTCTCTGGTTCGAGCGCGTTAAGGGACGAAAAAACGCTTGGAATTAGCGGAAGAAGAAAAGGAAAGTTTTCTGGATTATAATAAATTGCCTGCTTTTTCTGTTTTTTCAGGCGTGTTTCCTTTTTTTTTGGGGTGGGTGGGAGTTCAGGTAAGGATCAGCCGGTTCAGCCGGTAATAATCAGACAGTAATAATCAGCCGGTAAGGATCAGCCGGTAATAATCAGCCGGTAAGGATCAGCCGGTAATAATCAGCCGGTAATAATCAGCCGGTAATAATCAGCCGGTAAGGATCAGCCGGTAATAATCAGCCGGTAAGGATCAGCCGGTAATAATCAGCCGGTAAGGGCGGTACCTTGTCGTCTTTCAGCGAGCTGATCGTTGCCTCCAGTTCCTTCAGGATCTTGTCTTGTTCACACAACCGACTCAGCTTCACCTGCAGGGGGCGACAGAGAGCAGCAGAGACTAATAACTGACCAATAACTGACTAATATCCAATACACATTTATGTTAACGTGAGTGGATCAACTCATTAACTACTTGTTTTTCCAACAGAGATGAAATGAGTTTAAATGTTACTAAGTTTGGGTTTGAAAACGGCCGTCTCGTCCCTGAACCTGGAAGGAGCTGAAGCCTCGACTCGAGTCGATGACGTGAAACGCATCGTCCCAGATTTAAACTTGGTAGAGCAGCGGAGAGGTGCATCCTGGGTAAGGGACAGGGCCGTGTGCCCCCAGGGGCCACATGCACGGCCCCCCGGGGGCCACCAGGAGGCCCCCAACCTGCTTTCTACAAGCAAACTTCACAGAAATTAGCAAATTTAAAAAACACATTTTTTTTTCTTGAAAATTTCTGAATTGAAAAATCAGTTTTTGTCACTTTTTTTTGCCAATTATAAGTGACAAATCTTTGCAAATCTTTGAAAACTTACAACCAAATGTTCACTAAGTCAGTTTCTGACAGTTTTTTTTTAACACAATTCACAATTTTCTCTCAGAAACTTGTGAATTTATAAAGTTATAAATTGTGAATTTGCCTGAAAGGAACATTTATTAGGCCAAAATTTTCATTTTTTTCCCCTTAAATTTAGGAACTTTTGAAAATGTTTTGTCAGAAACTTGTTGTCTGATATTTCATCGGTTCCTCGCTGTAGTTTTCTAGAATCGTCATCAAAGTCACCTGAAACTTGGTCCAGATGAATAAATCCAACCTTAATGAGACACATCAGTGCCCCCCCCCGACTAAACCCTGGTTACTGAATATCCTGAACAAGTCACTCGTCCATGTGAATATTTACGCTCCGCTGCGGTTCATAAACCAGGTGAATATTTCATCCTGCAGCCGTCTCCATGGTAACGATGGATCTAATCAAACATTCATGGCAGACGATGACTCATCAATATTTGAACCAGTCGAGTCTGAGCCGTGAAACACTTTCACGGCAGAAACCGGGCCAGTTCTGAGACCCGTTTCTACGGCCCTGGTACCCCCAGAGTCACAAACAGAACCCTGGTGGTACCAGGACCGTAGAAGAAGAACTGGAGAACTCTCTGTGATGTCACTTGGGCTGCGTCCGAAATTGCATACTTCCACCCTGTTACAACCAAAAACGTAATAACGGCCAATAATGTAATAATTTTGGCCATTTCAAATGTAATAAAGCCAATAGTGTAATAATGTGCCAATAATGTAATAAAACCTTTGAGCCAATAACGTAATAACTTTTTGCCGATAATGTAATAAGGCATTACATTATTGGCTGGTTATTACGTTATTGGCCTGGTATTAAAAAAAACCCTTCAAAATGTAATAACTGGTGCCGATAATGTAATAACACATAAATATGACAGCAGCTCTTGGAAATAAAGGTTTTTTTTGCAGTTTTTGGGCAGTTAGTGGATAACATATAGTCGTCATATTTATTCATCCAAGATATGTATCTCTCTCTCTCTCTCTCTCTCTCTCTCTCTCTCTCTCTCTCTCTCTCTCTCTCTCTAACAGAAGTATGTTACAAGCGTCCTGAGGCGTCTCTCTCTTCTTCTTCTTGTTTTTATTATTGTCTATTCCCAATCAAAAAATCTGAACTGCAATATATAATATACATACAGCAAAAACATGAAAAGTAGCTTTCGCTCATTTACAAATGTGAAAAAGAAACTTAAAATAGTTGACAAAGGAGGAATCATAACAGACAACTGTCATTACTTCTTCCAGTATATGTCTTTGATTTTGTACTGCCCGAAAGTCAGATGAGTAAGGACTATCCAGGCTTTCATCCATCGGCTGTCCTTGCTAAACAACTCCTTTATTCTTGTGGTCAGACCACTGTTGCGTCCAGCAGCCTGTACAGCTTCATAACACTAATAGAACAGTCATTTTCTTTCTCTAGTTCTAGGCTCTCCTCAAGTGTTTCTCTGATATAGAGGTTGGGATGAAATGGTGCCGATAGTGCCTGGAATAAGTGTGAGACCCGATTAAATGTCCCCAGCATGGACATATCTTGAATTAAAGCAAATTCAATAATTCTTGATAAAATCTCTGGAGGCAGGTATTGGCCTCCCAGCTCATTTCCAGCATCCTCAATGTCATTGTCAACCAAAGGGTTAGCCATAGACTGTTTATCAGAATTAGCTTCAGTTTGAAACAGAAAGCCAGGTTCATCAGCTATACAAGCAGGTTCATCCGATATAGAGGGGGGGTTGGGATTGTTAGAACCAATAGTGTAATAATGTGCCAATAATGTAATAAAACTTTTTTTTTATTACATTATTGGCACATTATTACACTATTGGCTTTATAACATTTGAAATGGCCAAAATTATTACATTATTGGCAGTTATTACGTTATTGGCCGTTATTACGTTTTTGGTTGTAACACACCCTAATGAGTAGCAAAATGAGTATGTGAGATTTTTTAGTGCGTCCGAAACATTAGTACGTACTCAATAGTATGCGCTATCCATACTCATTCTGGAGAAATGTATTAGTGTGGATTGATGGACACTAGCGTGTGCGCTCTGAGTAGTACGTCCGAATGAATGCATACTACTGATATTTACTCAAAAGTGTGCCGAACTTAAGTATACTTTTTAGTATATACTGTTTAGTATGGCATTTCGGACGCACCGTAATACATTTCTCCGGACTAAGTATGGATAGTACCACAGCCGCCGATAGGGGGGACAAACGGGTCTGTTGTCCTGGGCCCAGGGTAGGGGGGGGGGGGGGGGGGGCAGAACTGAAGAGGAAAAAAAAATAAAATAAAAAAAAAATAAAAAAAATAATTCTCAATAAATTATGGAATCATTTTTCAAAATGTTTAAAAATATGCCTATTTGTGGAAAAAATATGTAGTATTTGAGTTACATAAAAGCTTGTTATTTGTTTTCTTCCTAATTGTCCTTGTGGTCAAGAACCCCCAACACAAAAATGGTTTGGCCGCTGATCAAAATTTGATGTTATCATTTAATTCAACCATTAGAATGGTCAAAATGTCCGGTCAGCACAAGTCTGGTGCTCAGAAAAGAAGAGAAAAGAGAAGAAGAAAATAGAAGCCTCAGAGATTCTCTACACAAATATTTTAAAAAGGTGGTGACGGTGAAGCTGGAATTAATAAAGTCAGCGTAGAGCAAGGTAAGAAACAGTTACAACGTTTACCAACCTTGTAACTTAACCTAACTGGCTAGCTCTAACGTTAACGTCCATTAGCTTGTATAAAAACCTGAAGAGCAGAGGGAGAGGAGAGGAAGAGGAGAAGGAGAGATCCGGGCGACAACTTATTTTGTCCCGGGCCCCGGCAGGACTGTCAGCTGCCCTGGATAGTACTATTGAGTACGTTCTAATGTTTCGGACGCACTAAAAAATCTCGCATACTCATTTTGCTACTCATTAGGGTGGAAGTATGCGATTTCGGACGCAGCCACTGTCTGACTCTTAGAACATGCTCATCTACCGTCAATCACACCGAGCTGTCTGAGCTCAGAGTTCTTTATGTCGGGGTGAAACCAGGTCTGGTCTTGGTCTCGGTGGTTCTGAACCCCCCAAGAGGTCCAGTCCAGACCTCATTGGTCAATTTTCGCTGATTGTTCCTTTATTTTCTGGTGTCCCCACCGCTTCTTTCTGGTTCCATCCTCTCTAGCAAACATGGCCGCTGCACCCAAGATGCTAATGGTCCCCTACTCGGGTTCCCCCGTACCCCTTTTCCACCAAACCGGTTCCAGAGCTGGTTCTGGTTCACAACTGGTTCAACTTGGAACCAGCTGAGAACCAGTTTGTTTTCCACAGCTCGGGTGCTAAGGGTAGCTACATCAGTTACGTCTCTGCTAACGTCAGTTAGGTCACTGCGTTTGCATGAAAGTTGAAAAACCAACAACTTATTTCCTCTAATAGGACTAAATAAAGGACTTGGTCCATGTAGCAAGTCTGTTGACCGTATCGCTTATACCCCTTTTCCCCTAAACTGGTTCCAAGGCTGGTTTGGAGCCGTTTGAACATGTCTCCCAGTCTTGCTGTTGCCGTTGGTCTTAATAACTCCGCCCCCGCCGCTTACGTAGGCGGTTCTTTCCTCTAGACCAGGGGTCGGCAACCCGCGGCTCTAGAGCCGCATGTGGCTCTTTAGCGCCGCCCTACTGGCTCCTGGAGCTTTTTCAAAAATGTTTGAAATTTTTTTCTTCTTTTTTTCTTTCTTTCTTATTTGTTTTTTTTTCTTATTTTTTTCTTTTTTTCTTCTTCTTTTTTTCTTCTTCTTTTCCTTTTTTCTTACTTTTTCCTTTTTTTTCTCGACATTTCAACTTTTTTCTCAATATTTCGCCTTTTTTCTCGAGATTGTACTTCAACATTAATCTCGACATTTCGACTTTTTCTCAACGTTTCAACTTTTTTCTCGACATTTCGCCTTTTGCCATTTGCCTTCATTCTAAGGTTTATACAAGACTTTTCATTTTTTTGCGGCTCCAGACATATTTGTTTTTGTGTTTTTGGTTCAATACGGCTCTTTCAACATTTTGGGTTGCCGATCCCTGGAATAAGCCAAACTTATCTGGGATGTCGGGGGTTCAGGATCTCATACTTACGTCCACGTCACTTTCTGCCACTTTCACAGGTTTCCCAGAATCCTTCAGTGTTTGACCTCCGACTACCTGCAAGTTTGAAACAGAAGATCAGCATCCAGACGTTAGCGCCGCGGCGCCGCTGAGCTACGTGAGGTACGGGACACAGACCACCTGGAGACCACCACAACACGGGAGGACCATCGACACATTCTCCTGCCGTCCAGCATGACAACAACAAGCAGCTCCGCCCACAAGCAGCTCCGCCCACAAGCAGCTCCGCCCACAAGCAGCTCCGCCCACAAGCACCACGTCGCCACGGAAACTCGGGAGACCTCTACGCTCTGGAGCCCCTGGACTGTCGTGGTGACGGAGGTGCAGCATTTCGGAGGCCGAGCCACAGCCACGACTCATGCAGGGCCGAGCCCCGGCCCCTCGCCAGGGGGCGGGGCTCGAGGCGGGGCCACGGCCCCTAGCTCTATGGGCTCAAATTAATGCCATAAGTATTTTGTATCTGTAAATAAACTTTGTACTTGTAAAAATATTTTGTGCGTGTGCAAAAAATATTTGTACTTGCAGAAAATATTTGTACTTGCAACACATATTTGTACTTGTAGATACAAAGCTACAAACTTTTTTTACAAAAGCCACAAACTTTTTTTTTACAACTACGAGTTATGGCAGTGTTTTGACGTGCCAAAACTAAGAGCCAATCAGCGATCTTTGGCACGGGTTTCAAAGTGTTTCTGGAGAGCCAATCAGCACATTGCATCACCTACTGACTGGGCTGTAAACTAATACAAGTAAATTGACTTATATTCATAAAGCGCCTTTCTACAAAGAAATGTACGTTTTACGTCTCATTTATTCATTCATACACGCACTAATATACTTGGGAAACAGTTAGGCACCAGATATAATATATTTAATTTTCTCAGACGGCAAAAATAAGAACTTTATTGATCCCACATAGGAGTAATTCATGTTATATCAGCTATAGAGAACAAGGTAGTGCCGAAAAACAATATATATCCCCCCTCACAAAATTTTTTTTATCAACAAAACAAATAAAAAAAAATTCAAATAACAAAATAACATATTTAAACCATTTTTCAGACAATAAAATAATAACAATAAAATGTAATGTAATGTGTAAAAATGTAAAATATGCTTTGTTAATGAGAGAATATGTTTCTCTATTTTTCTTATTTTTGTAAAAGGTTTGTAGCTTCGTATCTAGAAGTACAAATATGTTTTGCAAGTGCAAATATTTTTTTCACACGCACAAAATATTTCTACAAGTACAAAGTTTATTTACAGATACAAAATACTTATGGCATTAATTTGAGCCCATACAGCCCCGGCCCCTCGCCAGGGGGCAGGGCCAAGGGCGGGGCCACAGCCCCTGGATGCAGCAAAGCGATGGAGGGACTGTAGGTCTGCAGGACTCGGGTCTGGAGGACTCGGGTCTGCAGGACTGGGGACTGGAGCAACATGCAGCAGGAACGGAAACAAACACCTACACACCAGAAGTTAGGACCGCCTCTTTTATTGATTAACCTGATCAGCTGATCGGAGGATCTGAGAACCAAACACAACCTCAGACGCCACCTGCCTCCACCACTGATCATATTCATTGATCATCATCATTGATCACTGATCATCACCATTGATCATCCCCATTGATGACTGATCATCATCATTGATCACTGATCATCATCATTGATCACTGATCACCACCAGTGATGAACTGATCACCACTATTGATGACTGATTACCACTATTGATCACTGACCATCACCATTGATCACTGATCACCCCAGGAGTGGATGTTCCAGCAGGTTCACCACAAGAACAGACCAAACAATCCTCAGAGAAATAGAAAACAACAACGATCAAAGCCGACAGCTCCATCAGACACACCGGCCTGATAGAGGACGTTAAACTAAGAACTTCAGTGGAACATTCCCAGATCCTTCCTGGAGCGTTGCTGAATAGTTGGAGTAACGTTGTAGGAGCGAAGCTGGAACTCTGACCAGATATCCACGACAGCACAATGAGACGATTGATCAGGAAACCTCTTCAGTCGACTAGAACCTGGACCAGGACTGAGGTCCACAAACCTGCACCTGAACCAACCAGAGTCCTCTGGAACCATGACACCAACATGGACCTGTCTGGTCTTCCTGTCCAGAACCAGGACTGGAGGAAACTGAACAGTAATCCAGCATCCCTGCTTCTCCAACAGCTGAACTCAGATAAGCAGAAGTTGATGGACGGTACCAGACCAGCCGGGGATGGAACCTCAGGTCGGCCTCCCGGTTTCTCTGGGTGTGGGGGGCAGTGGCTCTACTCCTGGATGACCGGACCGTCTCTAGAGGAGTGCAGACACCCTGCAGAGGAACCTCACTTCCACCTCGTTTCATCATTAATGTTAAGTGCCGTAATGGCCTGAATATAAGACGGTGTTCTTTGCATTGAAATAAGAATAAGAAAAAGTGGGCGTCGTCTTCCATTTGGGGTCTAGACGTTATACCCATTCACACCGCTAGATGGCGCCAGATATCTTTAAGCAAATGCTGAACTTAACTCCCCAGGCCAAAGCGTATGGAAGAGTATTAGTGGCAGGCAGAATAAGAATAAAAATAATATTATATGCACTTCGAAAAAAAAGTCGAAATGTTGAGAAAAAACTCAAATTACAAGAATTGGCTTTACGATATTGATTTGAAACACATATCACACATATTCAGTTGCATAACTTCAGAAACGTACCCTTAACGTTACACTCCAAGGATGTAAGTTAGTTAGTTAGTTAGCTGTCAGTCGCTCTTCTAACTGGATTTGATGCGAAATTTTGACTTTATTCTTGAAATTGCCATCTCAACATTGAAACTTTTTTCTCGAAATTGTATTTCAACATTAATCTCGACATTTCGGCTTTTTTCACGACATTTCGAATTTTTACTCGAAGTGCACAATAAAAAAATATCTTCCCTTCTCAAATATTTTTTCTCCTGCATGGCCCTAATACTGTTCCGTACGAACCCCTGTCACAAAGAAGAAAAATAAAAAAAAACGGTAAGAAAGAAAAGAGAAGAGAAGAGAAACGTAGCGACAATCTGGAGAAAAGTGGGTGGAAGATCGGAAGGTAAACCGGCAGCTGAGGAGAAGTTATGATGCAAACTTCAACATGATTTGAATGAGGCAAAATAACATGCCTTTTCTCTCAAATATATTGTTATAATCATTAGTTTCAGATTTGTTGTCATTATTTTCTGTATAAAAATTGAATTTGGTGTTCAAAAAGTCTTTTTTCAAACTTGAGTCTTGAAAAAGAGGGTCGTCTTATAATCAGGGTCGTCTTATATTCGGGCCAATACGGTAAATAAGAGCCAGTGAAACAGTCTGAGGTTGTATTTGTCCAAAGACCCGGCGAGATCAGATGATTTCACGTGTAAACAGCTGGAGGTGAAGAGGGGTGCTAACGTCCACACGGCTGCAGCTCCTACTCCACCAGACAGACACAGACGTACGTTCAGACAGGTCAGCTTACGTTCATCAGCGGCCCGAGGGGCCCGGGAGGCCCGGCGGTGCAGTGCAGCAGTAAGCTGTGAACGGCCAGGATCAGGGGCTCTAGAGCTCTGATCTGGGAGCAGGAAATCAGAGACACACCGCGGTCACGCTACGACCAGTTAGAGCAGGGTGGCCGACCCGCGGCTCGTGTGTTGTCATGCGGCTCTCATTTGATACAGTGAAAGACAGACAGTAGGAAGTGGGAGCAAAATATGCAGCGACTGGAATCGAACCCCCGTCGCTGTACAGGGGAAGGTTTACATAAGTCGCCTGCTAAACCCGTTGAACTATACACGAATCCGGTGACCGGTTTGTGTGTGCCGCCATCTTGCGGCGGCACCATTGCTGCGGTGGCAGGTGTCAATCAATTCATGATGCTGTTATTGTAACGGTTACAATGTAACCTGACGCTCTACACAGCATCAGGAATAGCTGGATTGATGATGTTAGACAGTGGCCTCCCATAAATAATGAAGGTATCTTAAATTAATGCTGATGTTAATTTATAAATAATGATTTGTTTGAGCGATAAGCGGGAAAGAATAGAGGAATAGGGAGATAAGGGAGTATATGATTAAACGCTGTAATATAGCATACGTTACGTGTGCTGACGTTAGCAGCGCGAAATTTAATCATTATGGAAAGGCTACGTGATTAAAAAAACAACAACAACACCTGTTTATGTTTTGTTTTATTTTAGGTATCCAAGAATATTTTATTGATCGCCTGGCGTACGATGACCAAAAAAAACGCAATTACAGGTCTCCCAATCTTCAGATAAAACTAGTTTGTTGAGGAAAAAATATTAAGTCTATTTGTAGCTGCAGAGGAAAAAAATAATCTCACGAGGAAAACAAAAATATTGCTCATGCCTCGGAGCCTCTTCAGCATAATACAGCAGTCAAAAAAAGAAAAGAAAAGTAAGAGTAATACAAAACATGTACTGTATGTTGTACTATTATACTAATTTATTGAAACACATGGCGAGTCAAACATTTACCAAAGCAGCTGCCAAACGCTCCTAAACAAGGTAGTAAAACGTGGGTTGTGCAGAACTGCGGCAGTAAATCCTCATCGGAGCTCCACTCTTTGATAGGAATTTCATATGAACCCAAACCGTTAATAATCATTATTTTCTCCATATACCGCTCCCTGGCTTCCTTGTTTAAGGTATCCCGGTAAATTCCAGTTCCTTTCCAGCAGTTTAACATCTTTTTTTTTGCGTTCCGTCTGTTCACTTGGTGAAACAGAAAAGTAGTTTTGAAAGTCCCTCCCGTCTTCATTCACTATCAAAACAAACGCACGTGACCGGGACAGGAGTTTTCCGATGATACAAATGCATTAAGAGAGACTGGCAGGGAGCTGACATATATAATGTCCGCTCCCTATAATCTATTATATGTAATATAATAGATCCATGGGAGCGCAGGAGCAGAGCCGCCACCGCAGTAATGGCGGCCGCTCGAGTTCCGGTTTTTGCTGGATTCGTGTATACGGGCGCTCGTGTTTGTGACGGAAATAACTTGGAGGGGAAAAAAAATCCACTCTCAAAATGGCAGGGAAAAAATGCACGGCCAAACAAAAATATGAAGATGAACATAAGATGTTTTTAACAGAGTGGGAGATTTTAATATATATAATATAAATTAAATATTAATATTTAAGCAATACATCATGACAGGCCGTGGTATACGCTCATTATATCACAGCTGAGGGGCGTTCTGGGCCTGATGCGAAGCGGAGGGACAAAAAACCCCATAGCTGTGATATAATGAGCGTATATCACAGCCTGAAGTGATGTACTGTATTGCTTTTATAAAACGGTTACCAATAATGTAAATATGAAAGAGGAATACACAATCTATTCTATGCAGTTTTTAATAAATCAGAAATACATATTATCCGGTAAAAATAGCCCCACTGTGGAAAACAATAGTCCCATCTCTCCACATTTAGCTCCGCGTGTCGTCTTTTGCTCGTCTTTTTTCATGGAGACAGGCACTCGTCAATCCATCCATCCATCGTTAGCTCTCCGCGGAGATCAAGGTTTACCGTCAACATCCCTAATTAATTGTTAACGAAAATAAAAAGTAAACTTTAACACCAGCTACTTTTTGCTACCTGCTGTAACCGTCAAAAAATATGTAACAATTGGTTGTTGTCATGGATACATTGTTGCTTTCCTGACGCGGAATGATCTGCTGTGATAAGGCTGTAGAATAGAAGCCGTGGTATAAGCTCATTATACCACAGTTAACAACCAATCAGATTGCAGGATTATACCTTTCCGTTTTATAATGGTATCTTTTTTATTTTTATGTCTCTGAGAGAGCAGGGATTAGGGCTGGGCGATATATCGAGATTTTAATATATATCGATATATTTTCAAACACGATATGGTACGAGACAATATCGTTTATATCGATTTTTGATTTTTTTTTTTTTTATGATTTTGATATAGCTTATTTTGTGACAAATTGGCTTGAATGTTTTATTTGAGATTTGCACAAATGTTTTGTTATTTGCACAACTGTCAACCTCAGTGGAAAAGTCTGCCTGTTACTGTCTACATTGTATTAATTGCACAGTGTATTTTAATTTAATTGTTATGCAGGAAAGGGATATTTGTTTTATTTTATTCAAGAAGCATTTTTATTCTATATATGCAGGCAGTTTATTTTTATTTCATTTGTTTTATACATTTTGATATTGTGCAGACCTCTGTTAATAAAGGAACCTGTGTGACATTTGGCACGAGGCTTTGTATTAAAACTGACTGTTTTTTTAAGGGTTTGCCTCAGAAAAAAATGAAGCTAACAGAGATGCTAACAGAGATGCTAACAGAGATGCTATGCTATAATGCTTTGGGGGAAACCCCAATTATGGCACAGAAAAAATATTGATATATATCGAGTATCGCCATTCAGCTAGAAAATATCCAGATATGACTTTTGGTCCATATCGCCCAGCCCTAGCAGGGATTATGGGGAAGTTGATGTGTGCATGTGGACGATGTGGCTCTTTGCATTAACACAGTAACCAATTGTGGCTCTTAGCCTCTGACTGGCTGGCCACCCCTGAGTTAGAGGATGGGGGGGGGGGGGGGGGTCGGCCCAGGCTGCGGTTAGTCGCATCGGTCGGACGGTGACACCAGAGGAACATCAGCTGTTACTCGAGCTGAGACTCTTTAAATCGGGAGGAGGGGCCAGAGAAACGTCCCTCACCTTCAGATCCAGGTACTGCAGGTCCTTCTTCAGCTGCAGGTAGGTGTCGTCGGCCTGGAAGGGACAAACACAACCGTCGGCTTCTCTTTACAGGAGATATGACGCGTCTGCACCGACATGCATCACAACAACCACACGGGTGAAGCCGCTCTGCAGCAGTACCACTCCTGACCACACGGGGGCGCCGCAGGACTACAACCAGCCTCCAGAGCCGGCTTCAGGAAACCTCTGAGTGGCGTCCGGCTCTCCTCATAAAGTCGAGGTTTGCTGCCCCCGTGTGGTCAGTGGTGACATTACTACATAACGTTGCTTTAAGAAGACCGATTTATTTGTTCCTTTTCAGGAACAGCAGCGAGAAACATGTAAAACCCTCAAATTTAACTGGTTTCTGCATCGATTTGCTGCAAAACAGGACTTGACTTGATCAAATGTGGTTCACGTCATGACATCACAAGGTAACATAGCATCAACTAACATCGCAGGTCGGCATAAGCTAAGCTAACATCGCTAACTTGCAATAACCTAGCTAAGGTGGGCGTGTCCCACCCATTGGAGGGGATCCGGTTTGGGAACCTCAGGATTTCATCTCTGCTTTTTGCAGATGATGTTGTCCTGTTGGCTTCATTGGACCTGGACCTAGGGCTGGGCGATATATTGAAATTTTAATATATATCGATATATTTTCAAACGCGATATTGTACGAGACAATATCGTTTATATCGATTAAAAAAAAAAAAAAAAAAAATTATGATTTTGATATAGCTTATTTTGTGACAAATTGACTTGACTGTTTTATTTGAGATTTGCACAAATGTTTTTTTATTTGCACAACTGTCGACCTCAGTGGAAAAGTCTGCCTGTTACTGTCTACATTGTATTAATTGTACAGTGCATTTTAATTTGCAGGAAAGGGATATTTGTTTTATTTTATTCAAGAAGCATTTTTATTCTATATATGCAGGCAGTTTATTTGTATTTCATTTGTTTTATACATTTTGATATTGTGCAGACCTTTGTTAATAAAGCCTGAGTGACATTTGGCACGAGGCTTTGTATTAAAACTGACTGTTTTTTTAAGGGTTTGCCTCAGAAAAAAATGAAGCTAACAGAGATGCTAACAGAGATGCTAACAGAGATGCTAACAGAGATGCTATGCTATAATGCTTTGGGGGAAACCCCAATTATGGCACAGAAAAAATATCGATATATATCGAGTATCGCCATTCAGTTAGAAAATATGGAGATATGACTTTTGGTCCATATCGCCCAGCCCTACCTGGACCTTCAGCATGTGCTGGGACCCTGACCTTAAAGATGTTTTTATCTACTCGAATCGTAAGCATCGAGACCCTTATGTAGCTTCTGACCCGTTTACATGCAACTGTTTAATTAAGTCTGATTCTTGGTAACTTAGAGACTCAGTTTCAGTCCAGTTCCTAACCTGGTTGGAAAGAACCTGTTAAAGAGTGTTTGATGGGTTTTTCCACGACAGCATCCGACCATCAAACTCTGCTGAGGTGACAGGTTGAATATTCTCCCTAGACGAGTCCCGATCGGTCGAGCCAGGAATTAGTTTCTCAGTTGAAAACCGGATCATGGGGAGATCTGATCACATCCGAGGAAGAATGGGAAGATACTGTAAACTACAGTGGAAAACAACAAATTCACACAGCTGGCGTGAATTTTTTATAGATTTTTTATAACACCTGCTCAGAAGAGACACCTGGGAAGTGGAAGAAGTTGTTGGAGGATGTGTGGTTCAGATTTAGCTAACCATTATCATTTATTTTGGGATTGTCCAAAACTTCTGTCTTATTGGTATGAAATTCTTGATTGTTTGGAACACATATTTCAAATTACTGTACAATTTGATGTCAAAATAATGTATTTTGGTACCATGGCATTGCATACTCAAGCGAAAGCAGATAAATACCTAATGAAGATGTTGTTGATTGGAACGAAGAAGGCCATAACAAGGAAGTTGTTACAACCCAATGCACCGACAATGGAAGACTGGCAAAAAACTGTTCAAGAAATCTATACTATGGAGAAATTTACATTTGCTCTAAGGCTACAATCAGAGACATTTGAGAGATGGAGCTACAAATGGACAGGATACATAGGAGCACGGAGACCTGAACTGGTATTTTGTGCATGACTTGAAGTACCAGATTTTTGACTTTCAGAAATTGGAGAGGAAGTGTGACATCCATTGTTCCTATGTTCATGTTATATTTTGCATATTACAAAATGGAAGGGATAGTAACAGAGGGAAATAAGTAAGACAAACTGTACATATCTGTTTGCCTTGCTGTGAAAGTATGGTTGTGTTAAAGCTATTCTGTATGTATCTCTCAGAAAAATAAAATGATTAAAAAAAAGAAAATCGGATCATGTTTACGGCAAATTGAAGCAGAAAACCAGTTAACTTCAAAGGGGTTCACATACTTTCTGTTTCCACTGCGAGTCTTGCGCTACAGCAGACTCATGGGGGAACAAGGTCTTGTTCAGGTTCATGTCAGATGAGCCCAGAAGCAGAACATCCTCCAGACCGGACCGAGCGACACACGGAGGCATGGGATGGTCGGGACAAAACATGCCGTCAGTAGAAGCAGGACATGGAGACGATCAGCCAGACGATCAGCCAGACGACCAGCCAGACGATCAGCCAGACGACCAGCCAGACGACCAGCCAGACGATCAGCCAGACGACCAGCCAGACGATCAGCCAGACGATCAGCCAGACGATCAGCCAGACGACCAGCCAGACGATCAGCCAGACGATCAGCCAGACGATCAGCCAGCAGCAGGAGGCGGCGAGGAGGCGGTGGACGGGTCTCTGCGGGCGCTCGCTCACCGTCACGGAGGAGCTGGTGGACGTCGCCGCTAAAATACCCACTCTCAGCCGTCTGGGTTTAGTTTGTGTTTTTGGGGGGAGGGATGGGTGGTGTGGACTAAAAAATGTATCACCATAATTTATGGCATTTATCCCGATAACGATAAAAAAATACCAATACGAAAAACGTCATCAACGGGAATTTATCTTTCTTTCTTTCTTTCTTGCTCATATCTTTCTTTCTTTCTTTCTTTCTTTCTTTCTTGCTCATATCTTTCTTTCTTTCTTTCTTTCTTTCTTTCTGGCTCATATCTTTCTTTCTTTCTTTCTTTCTTTCTTTCTTTCTTTCTTTCTTTCTTTCTTTCTTTCTTTCTTTCTTTCTTTCTTTCTTTCTTTCTTTCTTTCTTTCTTTCTTTCTTTCTTTCTTTCTTTCTTTTTCTTTTTTTCAGGCTCATATCTTTCTTTCTTTCTTTCTGGCTCATTTCTTTCTTTTAGGCTCCTTCCTTCCTTCCTTCCTTCCTTCCTTCCTTCCTTCCTTCCTTCCTTCCTTCCTTCCTTCCTTCCTTCACGTACATCGTGTGTCGATTTAACTCAGAACCATAATTCAGGCTTCACACACAAAAACATCATCAACGGGAATTTATCGTTTTTACCGTGAAATGACAAATTCTTACCATGGGGAATTTTTTTGACGGTTTATCGTGAACGGTAAAATATCGCCCATTCCTAGTTGATGGTTTGGTCTGGAATACTGACTGAGAACATACATCAGAGTATCATCTGCATATAAACTGATGTGTATCAACACCAGGTGACGCTGATCTGTAGAATTAAAAGAGTCAGACGTCCTCATACGGAGCCTTGTGGTGCTCCTCCCTGTTTCCATGGAAACCGTCCAGTGACGTGCGGTCAGAGGAGGCTGTGCCTCCCCTGCCATCATGGAAAGAAAGAAGTGTAAAATGAAAAAAAATATTTTTTTTAAACATATCTATCTGCGCTGTGGTTGTGTTAAGAGTTAAAGCTGTCAGTAGTGCCCGTTGTCATTTGAATGGTGATGCATCTGCTGAGAGATTGCGTCAATCACAGCGTCTGTTTTGCATTGTGATGGGCAGGGCCCGGTTTAATGATCTTTCATCGGGGCCCGGTGCTGAGTTGTTTTGCCACTGGGAGGTTTTAAACATAACCAGTTAACTGCTGCCATTCAAATGGTGAATACGTTGCTCTGGAGGGTTCATATGCTTGTAAATCTGACTGATGAAGTCAGTGCCTCCCCATCCATGAATCTCACCGCACGTCACTGAAACTGTCCATCCCAGACACCTCGGTGATGTCTCCTCTGTTCAAGGATCATGCTTGGATTGTTTTTGTTTTTGTTGTTTTGTCAGCCCTAGTCCTGGTCCAGGTTTCATTCCATCCTCATTAGAATAAAGTAAATGGGACTTTTTAGTTTGCATTTTCCACACGGACCCAACCCCAACCAACGGATGAATTATCGTCACATGACGTAGTCCCTGGCGACCCTGCTCCACCTTTAGTGGCGACCTCCACCAGCTCCGGTACGATGAGGGGCAGACGGGCGGTGTGCCCCCACCTGGGTGTTACAAAGGCCCCCGAGGTCGTGGTGGGACGCCGGGGCCGGGTCGGCGCTGAGGAGGGGGCTGGTGTTGGAGTACAGCTGGTTTTGGTGGGGGGGCTCTTTGGGGCCGCCGAGCCGCTGGAGCTGGGCTAGCGTTAGCTGGCGTACGGCGGCCATCTTGGCCTGGTGGCGGCGCAGCTGAATGAGCAGCAGCGTTAGCTCCTCGGGCTGCCGGGGAACCACAGGAGGTTCAATCAAGAGGACCCGCCCCCCTTAGTTACCGTTGCTAAGGCTGTGGAAACCGCTTCCTAAGACGTCTTAGAGCAGGGGTCGGCAACCCACGGCTTTAGAGCCGCATGCGGCTCTTTAGCGCCGCCCTAGTGGCTCCCTGGAGCGTTTTCAGAAATGTTTGACCTTTTTTTTCCTTTCTTATTTTTTTTCTTTCTTTTTTCTTTTTTTTCTCTCCTTTTTTCCTTTTTTTCTCTTTTTTCCTTTCCTTTTTAATCTCAACATTTTGACTTTTTTCTCTAAATTTTGACTTTTTTCTCGACATTTCGACTTTTTTCTCGACATTTTGACTTTTTTCTCCACATTTCGACTTTTTTCTCGAAGTGCATAATAAAAAAAAATCTCCCCCCAGTTATAACTAGTATAGAAACATGCAGCATGTGTTTCTTCATTCTAAGGCTGATACAAGACTTTTCATTTTTTGCGGCTCCAGACATATTTGTTTTTTGTGTTTTTGGTCCAATATGGATCTAAAACATTTTGGGTTACTGACCCCTGTCTTAGAGTAAATATTGACTTTCATCAGTGAATATAGTAGGGCTGGGCGATATATCGAGATTTTAATATATATATAGACATATTTTCAAACGCGATATGGTACGAGACAATATCGTTTATATCGATATAGCTTCTTTTTTTTTAATGATTTTGATATAGCTTATTTTGTGACAAATTGACTTGAATGTTTTATTTGAGATTTGCACAAATGTTTTGTTATTTGCACAACTGTCAACCTCAGTGGAAAAGTCTGCCTGTTACTGTCTACATTGTATTAATTACAGTGTATTTTAATTTAATTGTTATGCAGGAAAGGGATATTTGTTTCATTTTATTCAAGAAGCATTTTTATTCTATATATGCAGGCAGTTTATTTTTATTTCATTTGTTTTATACATTTTGATATTGTGCAGACCTCTGTTAATAAAGGAACCTGTGTAACATTTGGCACGAGGCTTTGTATTAAAACTGACTGTTTTTTTAAGGGTTTGCCTCAGAAAAAAATGAAGCTAACAGAGATGCTAACAGAGATGCTAACAGAGATGCTAACAGAGATGCTATGCTATAATGCTTTCGGGGAAAGCCCAATTATGAAAAAATATGGATATATATCGAGTATCGCCATTCAGCTAGAAAATATCGAGATATGAGTGTTGGTCCATATCGCTCAGCCCTAGAATATAGTAAATATCAAAACACAAAACGGAAAACTTTCATCAAGGATCCTTCAAAATAACTGTAAAAACGTCAGAGTAGTCTGCGTTTGGGGGCGGGGCTGGAGTTTTGGACCGGTACGTTCTGTACCGGTGGTGATGGTTGTGGACGGGAGCGGCAGAAGAACCGGACACGGCTAGCCAGGCTAGCCAGGAGCTTCTTGGGAGGTAATAACTGCTTTAAAAGTCTAAACAGCAACAAAACACAACGATTTCAACTAAAGTGAAGAAACCTGTTAGTTTGTTCACGGTGAAAGAAAGAAAACATCAAATGTTGAGACATTTAACGATCCCTAATCCCACTGATCAGCACCGTAATAGTCTCTGGTCTCTGCAAAAGAGCATGGGAGCTTTCTGAGCCGTGATCCTGCTATATCCTCCTGAGACCCGGGCTTTTGTTTGATGTGCATTTTTTATGTCTCCTTACTTTTTGGGATCAGTAGAACCTAATTTTTGTTGAAATTACATTTTTGCTTTCTATGTGCTGTTGAACTATGTCAAATCCAATGGCCTCACATGAGGACAATGGGTTTATTTTCTCTCTATTTCCCTTTCTTGGTCCTGCCCTGCACCCTTGCACATCCTGGTCAGGTTCTAATAATAACTAGAAAATTTCTGGAAATTTTGATATGGGCATGCCCTACCGCCCATTCGTCCCCTCTTGCTGCTTTGGTTTGGGGCTGTAGTGGTTGTGTTTAGGGTGGTTCTATGTCAGTTTGAGGTGTTTTTACGCTTGTATTTCATTCATTCCTGTGCTCCCAATAGTTATTAATGGGGCGCGCTTTTTGGCATCTAGCGTTGCCACGGTAACGCTTTTGACTGAGAATAGTAATGCCCATCGAGGCAAGACGGAGACGCATCTAACGATGTATGCCGTGCATGGGTGCATGTTCCGGTTCAGGCTACGTTAACGGATAGGGGTTTTTTTTTCACCATGGTAAAAAACCCCATCCGAATGAATGGGGCCACTTGGCCTGGATTTTGACATAAAATTTCCTTAAATCACAGCTTCATGAAATTTGAGTATGTTGAAGTCCACAGCGTGCCGAGTCAGGGGACATTTGTACGATGTCTCTACGATA